>NC_088296.1:23821743-24072836 GCF_032854445.1 Liolophura sinensis | reverse complement strand
CCACTAGATCACTATACCACTAGATCACTGTACCACTAGATCAGTGTACCACTAAATCCCTATACCACTAGATCACTACACCCCTAGATCACTCTACCACTAGATCAGTGTACCACAAGATCACTGTACCACTAGTTCAGTGTACCACTAGATCAGTGTACCACAAGATCACTGTACCACTTAGATCAGTGTACCACTAGATCAGTGTACCACTAGATCACTATACCACTAGATCAATACACCCCTAGATCACTGTACCACTAGATCACTGTACCACTAGATCACTAACCACTAGATCAGTGTACCACTAGATCACTATACCACTAGATCACTACACCCCTAGATCACTGTACCACTAGATCAGTGTACACAAGATCACTGTACTACTAGATCACTGTACCAGCTAGATCCCAACCCGATCCCAATTGAATTCTTGTAGGTAGGTTGTAGATCTTCATTGCACAGTACATCTACATGAAGTAGTGCCCTTTTCATGAGGTTGACCTTAGCTGAACTCAGCTGACCCAATGACCGCAACATCTGACTTTCCTTAGGGACTTATATTAGAACTGACCCAAACAAATGACCAGTGATGATGACCATCACTTCCACTAACCACTCCACAAGAGATCTCATTAAGACTGGCTCCATCTTGATGTTGACCATGTATCATTTGCCATAATGATCTGAAGTGATCAGGAAGATGCCAGATGAGCCAGCGTTAGGTGATTCTGGACCTAATGAGCAGACCTGACTGAAGATATCAAACACGCTCTTAACGATGTCGCTAAGAAACAATATTTTTAAATGACTGAAGTTTTACACCGTACTCAACAATATTTCACTAGTATAATCAGATGGCTGCCAGCATTATGGTGGGAGGAAACCAGCCAGACAAAGGGCAAAACCTACAACTATCCGCCGGTTGCTGGCAGACTTTGGATTGGTGAGAGGAACCTGGGTCACTGCTCTGCGCCAGCACACTAACCACAAGGTCACGGAGGCTCTGATGTGGCTTAGTAAGGCAAGCTCTTTTATCAAGGTCACATGAGAGGCAGGTTTACCTGTATGCGGTCAATTATTGCATGAGTTGTATGATTGGTAAATCAAACAAATGAAATGTACATGTATAAATATAGCTACATGCAGATACATCAATAGATGCCAAGTTTTCACAGAATTGAAAAATTCACAGGGTTGATTTCGCTGATCTTTGGGTCCCTAGCCTGCACTTCTATCACTAGACTGGATGGAGGTCCTCTTTGGCAGTATGTGGGAAGGTCTTTCAGCAACCTGCAGACGGTTGTGGGTTTTCCCCGGGCTCTGCCCAGTTTCCTCCCACCATAATGCTGGCCGCCGTTGTATAAGTGAAATATTCTTGAGTATGGCATAAAACACCAGTCAAATAAATAAATAAATAACTAAATCACTAGACTGAAGGTAAATTCCTCTTGGTTTGATTGCGGATCGAGCCAGCACTGTCTGCCCTCTTACATAATGCTTGGTTAACCTATTTTACATTCCTGCCAGAATGTAATCCCTATTAACCCTGATTTAATGGGTGTGAGCGAAACCTATTAACGAGGATCACAATGTCAGTGGAGTGACAGAACAGTGATAATTGGAGACATCGAGAGATAACGGCTGTACGAGGTGTGATTCTGTTACTGGTCAGTGGACAACAATAGAAATGACCAGTGCCCAGTAATAGAGATGACCTCATCAAGGATTCTTGGCCAGATGGTCACTTGCCCAGGAACATACAGCCTCCAGCAGGTCTTTAACACTGACAAGTCAAATCAAATCAGAGTACACAGAATAATGCCTTCAGAATATGCTTAAATGACGTGCTTGGCAAAATGCGAAAAAGTTGAAGTATGACAGTATTTTATGATATTTACTTGTCTCCTGAATCATACCTGAGTGAACAAGTAGGTCATTTATCAAGCACATTGTACAAATATTCCTACTATATGACAACTCTTCCACACAAGCCAAAACCTTGTTCCTCTTCTCTACATCATCTTCCCTCTAACTGGCTCACAAACATAACTGATTATACACCATACCCTGAGTCTTTTATCTAGAAGTGTGCCGCTTCCCTATAGTCAAATTTCCACGCCACCTTACACTTATTGTCCGATCTCTAACACATAATGTGAAGTATCTGAGCAGCCATGTATTTTTTTTTCTCACTATTGCGCAGCAAACATTTGAAAAATGGCTGGTACATGTTGGAAAAAAATGTTTCAAATGCTGCTGTGTTTAAACAGACTTTAAAAACATTACGACAATGAAGAGTTTTGTAAAAGGACAACAATGTCATTGATAGTAACTGTTGTAGAGTTTTTTTTTTTCAGTGGAGTTTAAAAACAGTCAATGGGCTCTTAACTGCATAGCAACAATGATTAGCGAAATGGTAGCATTTAAATATGGAGTTTCAGTTTCAACATGTGACCAGTTCTTGTAGGAGCCGTTTATATTAGATTTCCCATGATTCAGTCCACTCAAGAGGTTGGCAAATTTGTCCACCAGGTGGCTCCAGCTTCTACTGATGATGTAACATGTGTGAAGTGCCGTGGAGACTAGCTATAGGGAAGTTGCATACATGTACTTAGAGGTAATGGACTTCTGACAATATTTACTGTAAATCTCCAACCTTTTCAACATGTAAAGCACTTTTTGGAGTATATGTATACAATTATAACAGAAATGGTGCCAGAAAGGACTTGTTTGTGTCACAAAAAATGCAAGCTTTATAAAACTGTGAGGATTATTTCTCTACATCCTGTAGTTCCCTCGGAATGTTTCAAAATATTCGTCGCAACTGTGGTTGAAAATGCCGAAGAATTTGGGTGATGTGTTTTCATTTTTTCCCCTTTTTTTATTTTCGTTCACTTTTTCTTCAGACATCGTTGTAGCCTACAAAACATTTTTTAGGCCTTTCAAAAGAGCTAACACTGAAATATTTGTGTTACATAGTTAAGTAACGGATTTAAAGTAATAAAGTAATACATCGGCCTCTGTGATGTGTGAGTGTCATAGACCTTTTCTTTGTCCCTCTGTCTGCAGGTCTTAGCAATGAGAGTCCCTGGGTGGAGAGATGAACTGTCAAACTGAGCCAGATGGCCAGCCTGCATCCCATCCCTGCTTTATGTACATACATCTCCCTTAGACTAACAAGACAGAAGATACAGACAGGAGAAAACCATCTGCTAGCTGGGCTAGCTATAAGTAAAAATAATCTGTTTAGTCTGTCACCTTGGCCTGGACACACTATGAAGCCAGCTGGCTTTCAAAGATGACCTATAAAGATTAAATTCTGGACCAAAATTAACTTTCCAGAATTATTTACTGGACAATTTTGTTTGAAGTGTCCTGTTACCCCCAAAGCATCAGAATATTAGCACACATGAATTAGACAAAGAGAGAGCAGGCAGTCATACCATGTATACTTTCTCAATACTCCACAGGCCCTGCGCAAAACCAATAGTTTACTAGTTTAGGCTGTAATAAAATGACCTCTGCTTGGTGAAACACGCACCTTTCATTTAAAAAGTGGCCAAAATGGAAGGGAAATCTTTTTTTTTTTTTGTCACTCCCACTCCTGCAATTTTGCTTTTGTCGCCAGTTTCATGACTTTGGAGATCACATTAGACAAGAAATTATATCAAAAACATTTATAACAAAGAAATTGAGTCAGAAAGGAATAAAGCAGTGCAAATGGTCTTGGTACATGTGACTTTTTCTATAAAAAAAAAAAAAAAAATTGATCGTGCATGACTTTGATTGGTCGCCAGCAGATATGTTTTTTAAGGATGGCCCTCCCTGCCCTCTTGTTTAGTCTGTCGCACAATACTCTAGGCTGGTTCTTCCTGGGTCTGTGGGTATGTGCAAACTTGACACAGCTGGCAGGACACTTTAAACAGCTCTTCAGGGACAGGATATCCAAGCCATAAGTATGAAAGTAATTAGCCAGTTTAAACTGGAGACACCCAGACATATAGAAATGTCACAAATAAACTTCACCCCTGAAGATAACTAAGCTAAGTGACACATTTAAATTTTTGAGTATATCCACAAAACAGTCCCTTTACACTCAAAACCTGAATATATTAATGGCCTCAAGTGTATATCTGATACATTTGTGAATCAGACTACACATAACATGCACGTATGTTAAGTGTTCCCAATCTTAATTCCTACAATGTCAGTCAAAATCATCAAATCACATTTAGAATATTTAGCCAGTCCATGTTGGCTTTGTGCAAGTAATCAGCCCCAGAACCAGGACAGAATCAACAGTCTTGGGCAATTCTTTCCAGATTTCTTTTTTCTTTACATAACTGCTTGTAACCATAGCAACGGCTCAAATGTAAGTGTCAATCACCAGTAATAAATGAAACCAGGGCATTATTACTGGTACCAATGTAAAAATGTAGTCAAAGAAAAACAGAGGCCACGTTATTCATTATATAAATATTACGTGCAAAATATAAACAAAACCTGCTGTAATACTTACAAAAATTCAAAGCAAATCCTCTTCTTTTCCCACTTTCTGCTGGTTGTCCAGTAGTAACAACAACAACAACAGTTACCATGACAACCAAGAGCAGGCCAGCAAAAAGGGTGGTTGTGGGAAGGATGCTGGCCCTCAGGGACTGTTACAATTAGCCATGTCTAGCCTTGGGAGGGGTCAAATTTCACAACCAGAGACAGAATACAGCCCAGTAGCCCTGGGGGTCAAAAAACAGAGGACCAGGTTAAGACCAGTTTAGTAGTCAGCAAACTCTCTTGGCCTCAGTTTTCAGCCTTCCTACTTGACCACTCAGGAAAATGGGAGAAAGGCAGCCATGTTGTTTCGCACTGACGACAAATTTACACAAAAGTGTACACAAAATCTTGGATCATCACAAGCAGAAAAGCTAATTTCAGATAATTTTCAGCATCAGCACACATAACGTGTTGTTTAATCTGCAGAAGTCTTTCAGATTTTTTGAGAACTGTACAATGTAATTCTTAAGCAATGTAAGACTTCTGGAACCAAGCAAATGGTTAATTTCTGCCTGTATGAAGAACAAAGTGTGTTTCTCCACAACTGACATACACAGTAACAGATGTTCACGGCTATTCCATGCTCACTTCATGCTCCGCTTGGGTTAATCCCCTGTATGTTAGGCTCTTCTGCCTACCTCCCTCTGCATGTCCACATTCACCCAGTAATGTCCAGCCAGCCTGTATAACACTCCTTCATTCATAACATCCTATTCTCTGTGTCTAATGTTCCCATGGCTCCACAGTAACTCTAACCTCTCTCACCAGTCTTAAGTTCATGCTCGCCTGTGGCCCTGGAAAAAAATAAAACACTTTTTAAACAATGGGTATCAAACTATTACAAACTACAAGCGTGGCAAACACATATAAGATATCACAGAGTAACACATTGCTATCAGAATAAGCTACATGTAAATGACATGTATGACTCCCACCCCCCACTCCCTATCCCCACCCTCCAGGTACCATAGGTCTACACCCAGGCTATTAAGGCACACACATATGCACTGTTCAACACAGTGGTACTATACATACAAGTACCTGTACACTGTACATATACATCATACCCAGCAGGCACAGTACAGTACATTCACATTCAACTTATACTGACAAACTTAAAAACTGTACCCAAGCCAACATCTTTTTTTTCTCTTCACATCTTATGAAAAAATATCTCATTTAGAGAGCTTCATCTTTATGTATAGTTTATGGTTCATTACACAAATAATTCATAATGAAAGAGAAAATTCATTTGTAATGGGGCTATTATTTTTATTATCATTATTTGTGTGTGTGTGTGTGTAGTGGGGAGGGGGGGTGGGGGTGGGGGGTGGAGGCATTTACAACAGGCTGTCTTATAAAAGTAACAGGTCATTTTCTCCCCATGTTTATGTTTTCTCTTAGACGTTTACTGTTCTCACCCATGGTCCAGGTCTAACAGAGATAAAGTCTAGGGGAAGGTTATATACCGCCTTGTCCAAGACATATAATTACTTGTACATCAATGTTTTTGTGGCATGTAATTAAACAGCGCAGTTCCCCTTTGATGTCATCATTGTGTTCCTTGATTATGCAATATTCTTAAAAATATGTTTGTTCTGCATATTCCCATTTATATCCAGCCCAAATATTTTTACTGATCTTTTCTCCAGAAAATGTTATATTTAGGGAATATTTATTTCTTTACTTATTAGACTGCATGGTGTTTTACGCAGCGCTCAAGAATATTTCACTTATACAATGGCGGCCAGCACTATGCTCAGAGGAAACGTGTAATTAATAAACAGAAATTCATAATGAAAATGTCATACGAGAGACCTTCTCACCGTGCTACATTGTACATCAGCATGTAGGCTCCTCAGGCAGATGTGACTATATGTACAGCATATGCTTAAATAGTTCAGGTAAATTCTTTACTGATCTTCTTACACATTCTTAGTCAGCATGTATAGGAAATGTAATGGGATAACTATCTTCTGGAGAAGAAGATCATTTACCTTAATCGGCACTTGCTGGCTTCCTCTTTTCCAGCAACCTGCCAATGGTTTCTCTCCTGGGCTCTCCCCCTTTTTCCCTCCCACCATAATGCTGGCCACGGTCGTATAAGTGAAAATATTCTTGGGTACAGTGTAAAACACCAATTAAATCAATAAAATAAGTCAATCTTACCGTAATATTCTGAAAAATACTAACCAGAGTACTTTGATTTTTGAACCCAGCAAATATTTATGTACATACAGTTTTGGTTCAACAGTTCGGATTCCCAATAAAGCACTGATCATATCAACAGTTTGGATGCCCAATCAAGCACTGATCACATCAACAGTTTGGATGCCCAATTAAGCACTGATCACATCAACAGTTTGGATGCCCAATCAAGCACTGATCATATCAACAGTTCAGATGCCCAATTAAGCACTGATCACATCAACAGTTTGGATGCCCAATTAAGCACTGATCGCATCACAGTTTGGATGCCCAATCAAGCACTGATCACATCAACAGTTTGGATGCCCAATTAAGCACTGATCGCATCACAGTTTGGATGCCCAATCAAGCACTGATCACATCAACAGTTCGGATGCCCAATTAAGCACTGATCACATCAACAGTTTGGATGCCCAATTAAGCACTGATCGCATCACAGTTTGGATGCCCAATTAAGCACTGATCACATCAACAGTTTGGATGCCCAATCAAGCACTGATCATATCAAATTTTTAACATACGTATATACATGTACATGTATACTGAAAATAATAAAGGTTTAATTATTAATTATTCATTAAAGGCTTAATGAGGTTATGTATACATGAACAATACTGCCGTATGTTGTCTCTCCAGTTGTACATGTACATGGGAAAGCCAGCAACCTGCGGATGGTCATGGGTTTCTCCCGGGCTCTATCCGGTTTCCTCCCACCATAATGGTGGTCGTCATTGTATAAATGATATAATGTATTCTTGCATATGGCATAAAACTCTATTCAAATCAAATAAACAAATCTGATAAATAAGCATAAGTACATGTATGTATGGGAAAGGCAGCAACCTGCGGATGGTCACGAGTTTCTCCCAGACTCTATCCGGTTTCCTCCCACCATAATACTGGTCATCGTTGTACATAAGTACGTGTGTGTATGGGAAAGCCAGCAACACGCAGATGGTCATGAGTTTCTCCCAGACTCTATACGGTTTCCTCCCACCGTAATACTGGTCATCGTTGTACATACAGTACAACAAAAAAGTGACCACTATACCACACGCATTACTACCGCAGTACGGTATGGAATAGGTTTCTCGCCTAGACCACAGATACATGTACCTTAATTCCTCAACCTCTTCACATATAAAAAAGCAAAAGTTTTGCACATTCATAATTGGGTTTTGAAGAGAAAACCACACTGGTTGGATTGGCCAATTTCAGGGTTTCACAAAAACTATAATTTTATCAGTCAACACAGAATAATGTCCAGAGAATATGCTTAAATAAACAAGCTTAATCATGTGGAAAGCTTGAGGAATTACAGTAGACTAGACTCACACAGATCATCAATGCACTGATGAGACTATATCGAATAAAACGTATCAATTTAGATTGCAGCAGTATCACAGGTGAGGTGAGGGAGGAATTGTTGTGGGCCAGGAAAATGTGGTCCGAAGGCTTAATAGAGGGAGAGGGGGAGGTTTTGGCAAACTCTCACAAACCCCTGAGCTTTGAGAAGCTAAGCTTCCTGTTAACCATTTCATGAATGACTCCAGTCTGGCGATACTTCACCATCTGGCGAACATTCTAAACTGTAAACTCCCTAAATCTCTGAAGCATTGTTATCTTCATCTTCCTTGAATCGAGTGAATCTGTGTATTATGTAATAAATCCTCGATTTTCTCGCAATGCATGATGAAGTTTATGAAGATAACACTTTTTTTTTCTTTTTCATGTCAAAACTACATTTCAATCCAATCATCAGATTGCTGAGTTCAAGTCCAGCTCTTGCTGGCTTCCTCTCCAACCATAAGTGGGAAGGTCTGCCAGCAACCTGCGGATGGTTGTGGGTCTCCCTGGGTTTTGCCCGGTTTCCTCCCACCATAATACTGGCCACAATCGTATAAGTGAAACATTCTTGAGTATGGAGTAAAACTCCAATCAAATAAAGAAATAACAAGAGTTCAAAATGCTGAGAAATGCATTTGTTTCAATGTATAAAAGAATACCAGCAGCATTGTGGTGAGTATAACCCCTAAGGGGACTCTTCATGGTTGTTGATGACAGGTATGCGGTGACCATGGCAACTGAACAAGTGGACAAATGTGTCCACCACAAATGAAAAAAAAAAAACACTTTATGCGGAACACAGTTGGAGTTGTAGCCCGGACACGAAATCATTTCTATTTATATACATGTAGTGTATAAAAGGAAACCAGCTACCCGGTTACCATGACAACCGCGAAAATGACACTGTGTATCTATGTATATACCAAAAACTGGGTGCAAACATTTGTAATTGTAACCTGGACACGAAATCATATCTATATAGCATATGTCAGGAAAATGGCTATCTGGTTACCATGACAACAGCGAAAATGGACAAATGTGTCCACCACAAATAAAAACTTTATGCGGAACACAGTTGGAGTTGTAGCCTGGACACAAAATCATTTCTATTTATATAGTATATATTAGGAAAATGGCTATCTGGTTACCATGACAACCATGAAACGGATAATTGTGAGTAACGACATATCGTCATCTGTGTATCTAGGTATCCATCAAAAATTACAACTATATGTTGAAAACTGCTGGAGCTGTAGGCCGAACACGAATACGGACAGACGAACAAAATCACTGTAACATAATACACTCTGCCTACTGGGCACGTAAAAAGGTGTTTTGAGGTTTGTTTTGAAGGTGGGAGGATATCATTCTGCAAAAATGTGAATTTCTGCAACAAATAGTTTACGGCCTTTATTTGCCTCTAAATTGCCTTTTCTTCCTTGGGCAAACATATATTATACACACGTGGATGTATCCCATACATGCCCTTCTTCAATTGTCACACCTGTCACTGCTGATCACATCAAAGGGCACGTTTGATACTACACCTTTGCACATATCAACCCTTCATCATTCTTATTCTGTACAGGCCTGCCGGCTGACCATCAACTAAAATAAAAGAAGTTCTAGCCTTGTCATTTTCCTAACAAGAGAATTCATGACCAAAGCTCCAAATTCTTCTTCACAAAAACACTGTCGATAAAACATCTTAGATCCATTTGGAGACCACTCAGCACATACAGGTGTACATTAAGCAGCTCCTACTCAGTCATCTATTAGGTCGGCCACCCAGACTTCGCATGTCTAATGGAAACGATACAGAGTTATCCCTAGAACATGACGAGACACCCCTTTCAAATACTACTGCCACCCGTTTCCATTTCATCAATGTGAACTGGAAGTCTATTTCTCTCAATCAATACTCCCCATTGAGCTAAGGCCTGAGTTAATTCCCTCAATAATGCCTGGGCTGACTGGACAATCACACGCGCCTCGTGAACTGACCATGCAAACATACAGGCAACAGTTTCTTGCTCCACATTCACATGTACCCAGGTCTTGCGTTGTCCTGCTGCTCTTCAGTCTTTAGATGTACCCCCACTATTACTGTATAATATAAATACATACACCTGTCAGGGCTATGTCAGAATGAAGACAATACAACTATCTTGGCAATGTCAGAATGAAGACAATACAATTATCTTGGCAATGTCAGAATGAAGACAATACAACTATCTTGGCAATGTCAGAATGAGGGCAATACAACTATCTTGGCAATGTCAGAATGAAGACAATACAACTATCTTGGTAATGTCAGAATGAAGACAATACAATTATCTTGGCAATGTCAGAATGAAGACAATACAACTATTTTGGTAATGTCAGAAAGAAGACAATACAACTATCTTGGCAATGTCAGAATGAAGACAATACAACTATCTTGGCAATGTAAGCATGAGGGTAATACATCTACCAAAGGCAATACAAATATGAGGGCTGAACAACTGTCAAATCTATTCAACTATCAGGGCGATACAACTGTCAGGTCAATACAACTGTCAGGGCGACACAACTATCAGGGTGACACAACTATAAAGTTTATCACCAACCCATGGCAAGGGAAGGTATAAAGTTTATCATCAACCCATGGCAGGGGAAGGTATAAAGTTAAATACCAACCCATGGCAAGGGAATGTATAAAGTTAAATACAAACCCATGGCAAGGGAAGGTATATAGTTTATCACCAACCCATGGCAAGGGAAGGTATAAAGTTTATCACCAACCCATGGCAAGGGAAGGTATAAAGTTTATCACCAACCCATGACAAGGGAATGTATAAAGTTTATCATCAACCCATGGCAAGGGAAGGTATAAAGTTAAATACAAACCCATGGCAAGGGAAGGTATATAGTTTATCACCAACCCATGGCAAGGGAAGGTATAAAGTTTATCACCAACCCATGGCAAGGGTACATAGTTAACTGTACATGAAGTCTTGCCATACGTGACAATCTGCACATACAAGCAGATATACACACTGACTGATGAATGCATGCACAGCAGGTGCAGATGTATGCAAGCACGTGAGAAACTCAAATGTCAGCTCAAAGCTGCACCACAGAGAACATGGCAAACTGAACAAAAACCAGACCCAAGGCCCAACACCATACTGTAACTGCTACATCTAGCTTACCACGATGCGTTCTTCAATTCCAAGATCGCAAAGCAAGGAGATCCCGAAAATATGGACACTTCAAAGCCTTATGTTACGAGAGCCAGGCAGTGTTAGGAAGGTATCTCCATGCTGAGGTAATAAAAGATTACCCAGGTTTGTGGCCGAGGTAACTGCAAGATGGTGCCACATGCAGACTGCCAAGAGGTTCCGTAAATTGTCCCCTCAAATTATGAGGAATCTTGCTTCACATAGGGTAGCTGTGACACAGTTGTTGTCTGTCTACAGCTCTGACTCATACACCAAAGCTTGGCTAATGCTCCCCTGCTTGCTTGCTTGCTTGCTTGCTTCCAGCATCCCCAGAATCAATCCAACCATTAAGGCTCTGGGAGACTGATTGCGACTCTGCCACTCTGATTACCATAGGGGTGATCAGGCAGGCTGGCTGAAGCTATGCCAGTGAAAGGCCTGGCCCATTATACTGGCGAAGGGTAAAACCCTGGCTGCCTATTTGTCTGGTAGTAAAAATCAGATACGAATCAATAAATGTGAAGTGGGGAAGGTGTTTGGGTTTCATTTTTTTCTGTGGCTAGGATTATGAAATGATCTAATCCTGTCACAGGAGTATTACCAGTTATTTTGTTATGATTTTCAAAAATCTTTTTTTTTTTTTTTTAAAAATACCTAAGCAGACTACATCTTATCCACACTCCCTGATAAACAACACTGACCTGGGTACAAAGGAATTTATTAAAAACACTTCAAAGAACATGTTTAAAAACTCAAAGATCTCATAAGTAAACTGTTTGTTTGTTGTACATGTCTTGTTACATGAATTTCTATCAATTCTGCCCTGCTGTGCTATCTGTAGTACAGATTCATTTGTGGAAAATCCTGTCAAGTTAGGTGTGATTTACTCTTAAAGTTAGGTGTGATTTACTCTTAAAGTTAGGTGTGATTTACTCTTAATAACGTCACACTTCACATCATCTATCACCCAGTCAGTACAGCTGGTGAAAATTCTAAATGCGTAGGTATCATAAATCCACTAGAACATTTCTTTCAGTTATGCATAAAATTATTGTGAAAATGATGTTAAAAATGATTTTATTGTGTCATCAAAGATGCAAGCTTCATAATTCTATGCAAATTATTTCTCTACACCCAAAATTTCCCTGTTTCAAGATATTAGTTTAAGAGGTGATTGAAAAGGCTGAAAAATGAGGTTGTCTGCATTTCCTGAAGGCACAAGAAGACAGAGTATATGTAGACACACCTGATAACTCGTCCTACAACTGAAAAATTGTTAAGTATGACATAAAACCTCAAGTATACATACATATGTATATATTGAAAGCAAAGTTCGTCAAAATGTATCTATGATAACCCTATTTCCTCAAACTTTTCGCGTTCATTCGTGAAAGAGCATCTTTCTGTGCAATTTATGCACATTTTTTTTTACTGAATTTGGAGTCAAAACCATACTAGTTGGATTGGCCAGTGTCAGGGCCTCATAAAAAGTATAATTTTTACCGCAGGATAATGCCTTCAGAATATGCTTGAATAAACACGTTACAAACATGCGAAAAGGTTGAAGAATTACAGCATATGTATTGTAGCGGTCTCAGTATAATATTCAATTTAAAATTTGCACCGAGACAGGATGGTTTTTTTCTTTTTGCACTCATAACCCCAACTCTATTTATGCAAACACAAAGAAAAAAAGGACAAGTGACATATTAGATACGTAATCTTCCTGGCTGTTTACACTCTGGGGCACTCGTCAAGGGTGTAGATAATTACCTGTACAGGTAGATAATTAATAATTCATCTGATTACTTTTATGTTCTGCAAATAGCTAAATGAGTGCTTGGTTATTTCACATGTACTGATAAATTAAAAAACAAATTAGCACACATATTAGATCTTTAAACCTAGATTTCTATCTTTGCTTATACGATTCACTTAATTAGTTTTCAAGAGCATGACGCCCATAGAAGCGTCTACCTTCACCTGTATAAATAAGTGTAGCTTCACGCTGAGCTACAACGCTGTCCACCTACAATGTAGTCAGGCAACAGAAATTTTATTTTGTGTTTAAAGGATTTATTTATTCATTTGATTGGTGCTTTACGCTGTACTCAAGAATATTTCACTTATTCAATGGCGGCCAGCTTTATGGTGGGTGGAAACCGGGCACAGCCCTGGGCAAACCCACAACCATCCGCAGGTTGATGCCAGACCTTCCCATGTACGACTGGAGAAGAAGCCAGCATGAGCTGGACTTGAACTCACAGCGACCACACTGTATTTAAAGGATACCAAAAATTTTTAAAAAAGAGTAAAATTAAAACTGAAAATCCTCCCCTTCATCTTGTCCAATCTTGATGTTTTCATGATTTTCCTGTACGTTTTACAAGGCTTTCTGATTATGCAAATTTAAGGTATGTTTTCAGCAGGGCAAAAGGCTTGAACACTCCACATTTCCCGCACATCAGAAGATTTCTCAGTTATAATTTATACCCTCCTCAGGCATTGGAAAAAAGATTCATTTTGCCCAGAAAACAAACATTTAAATTGGAGTGGCCCAAGGCTGCAAAGTAAACCATCTCATCTATGCTCATAAATAAAAAAGGTTACAGGTAAAACAAGGTTTATAGGTAAAAAAAATTTACAGGTAAAAAGGTTTACAAGTTTAAAGGTAAAATGACTACGCGAGAAGGACAATGTAAACAACCATTAAGTCTTCACCACTTAGCACTATATATGGTTTCTGTACAATACACTGTATTTCAGTTCATCCTTTGTTTAGCTTTTTTTTAAGTGACATTTTTTGCCTGATTCTGATTGATTCATCCAACTTATATTTTCGCTTTAGACATTTCTGTGAAGTGTGAATAATTTCTTATCAGAAAAGTTTAGTAGAAAATCAAGCGTAGAAATCAAAAGTATCATTTTAAGGCCTAAAATAACTTCAACAGGTCAGACTTTAGGCATGTTGCTGAAGGATGGAACTGTGTGGCTCACAACAACAACACTTGTATATTTATTTTTTTATTTGATTGGTGTTTTACGCCTTATTCAGGAATATTTCACTTACACGACGGCAGACAGCATTATGGTGGGTGGAAACTGAGCACAGCCCTTGGGAAAACCCACGACCATCCACAGGTTGCTGACAGACCTCCCCACGTACAGTCGGAGAGGAAGCCAGCATGAGCTGGACTTGAACTCACAGCGACCGTATTGGTGAGAGGACTCCTGGGTCACTATCGTGTGCTAGTGCCCTAACCAAATGAGCCACATAGGCCCCCAACACTTGTATACAATGTACTGTGAAAGCACCAACAATACATTACGTGTACATGCATCACTGGACGTTTCTGAACACACTTGAATATGACATCATTTAGAAAATGGAGGGGTCTCCATGGCCGAGATGGTTGGTGTGCCAGCGCGGTGCAATGAATCAGGAGCCTCTCAACAATGTAGCTGCTGTGAGTTCAAGTCCAGTTCATGCAGAGCACATGCAGATGGTCAATGGCTTCCACTGGGTTCTGCCCGTTTTCTTCCCACCATAATGCTAGCTGCCGTTGTATTAAGCGAAATAATGTTGAGTATAGCGTAAAACACCAATCAAATAAATACAGGAATAAAATCAATTAGGAAGTGGTTTTACCAGTATCATGTAACAGTACTATCATTATGGGGGATTGCGATTTTTGAACAGTCAAAGCTTTGTTTAATCCTGCCTCAATCAGTTACAGGTGGCCAGGTGAGCACATCATCAAACTCTACCCTACATACATGACAGTTTTGGCAATTTAGAGCTGAACACTAAGGTCACTGGTTCAAAACCTAAACTTGTCTTGGTGAATTTTCAGCACAAAAACCCATGCTGAAGCCAGAGAGAACATATGCATTTCCAAATGATGAGGGTCAAGTTGTCGAAAACATGCTTGGCTCACAAGGCTACATGTAGGGTATTATACATATGTCAGGTATGGTGTGCATATACAAACTGTAACTCCCTTGGATATGTGTAGATCAATGCAGTATGTACAACTTGGCATCATATCTACCTTTTTCACACACTCAACCCCCCCCCCCCTCCCCCCAACTCTAGAAAAGGACATGGACATAAACTAAGATTTCAAGCTTCCTATGGGTCAGTCCCCTTGGTAGAAGCTAAAGTCACTGCAATGTGTGTGTGTGCCCAATCACCCCTGATCAGGAATCAGACATGTTGAATCCTAATGGCTCCCAGGACCTGGCTGTGGCAAAGAAATCAATATCAGGGCACATGAATTGTGCAACCCTGGCACATGTAAGTATGTATACACATGTTGTTATCTGGACTAACAGGATGTGGTGAGAAGGTCATCGGATACAGAGCACAGAATGTCTTTGTCTTTCACAGTATCAGTGATTGATTGAATCATCACAAAGTCATTGTAAGTTTGTTTGTGTGAAAGGTTACAATGTATATGTGAAAAATTACAATGCATTTTTGAAAGGCTACAGTGTATGTGTAAAAGGCTACAAACAGCCACAGAGTATGTGTGAAAGGTTACAATGTATGTGTGAAAGGTTACAATGTATGTGTGAAAGGTTACAATGTACATGTCAAAGATTACAATGCATCTTTGAAAGGCTATAGTGTATGTGCAAAAGGTTGCAAACAGCTACAGAGTATGTGTGAAAGGTTACAATGTATGTGTGAAAGGTTACACTGTATGTGTGAAAGGTTACAATGTACATGTGAAAGGTTACAATGCATGTTTGAAAGGCTATAGTGTATGTGTAAAAGGCTACAAACAGCCAGTGTATGTGTGAAAGGTTACAATGTATGTGTGAAAGGGTACAATGTATGTGTGAAATGTTACTATATATGTGTAAAAGGCTACAAACAGACACAGTGCATGTGCAAAAGGCTACATTGTATTGTGAAAGGCTACAGTGCATGTGTGAAAGGCTACAGTGCATGTGTGAAAGGCAACAGTGCATGTGTGAAAGGCTACAGTGCATGTGTGAAAGGCTACAGTGCATGTGTGAAAGGCTACAGTACATGTGTGAAAGGCTACAGTACATGTGTGAAAGGCTACAGTGCATGTGTGAAAGGCTACAGTAAATGTTTGAAAGGCAACAATGGACACTTTTCTTTCTTTTATTGCAGCAGTAATACTGAATACAAAATCAATGAAGCTGTAGAAATATACTGCATTATTGCTGATCTAAGTATTTACAGGTCCCTGGGATGAGACAGAAGCCATATGAGAAAAGCCAACACAACAAATCTCCATGCACCATTGTCTAAGGAATCACTAATAGTGGTCTGTGAAAACAAGGACATTAAAATGTCTGAAACTGACATCAGGGAAAAAAATTCTAATCTTTTCTTATGAACTTTTGATCGTCAGTTTCTTGCTACATGTACTGATGTTATTGATCCAGAAGATACAAGTGGTTCACACCACTTCCCCAAAACTATAATGGACATTTTATTTCATGTCCTTTTTTTGACTTTCAGGTCACCAAAAATAAATGACGATAAAGATCGTGCTACTTCAGCACATCTGAAAATTTTTGGAACTTTCAGAATTCAGCTAAGCGGTTAGCCTTCTGAGGAATTACACAAGGTTGAAGCATTACCATTTCTATATTCAGTGTGTTCTCACAGATTTCACATTGACTGTTTGAGAAAGTAATTTGAAGGTTGTGGCATCGTCAGTTTTGTATTCAGAGGGCATTCACATATTCTACATTAATCGCTTGTGAAAGCAGGGCTTGAAATAAACTGCGACCGATCATTCAGGTTACAGGGAGGTTACACGATGACAATTTTCTGAGGACAATTTTTCGTTTGCTTAAGACAAACTGATGAAACTGAAGAAAAATAAAATACTAAATATCCTGAATCAGAAAATCTGCTGAAGGGCTGGATTCGCAATTTTCTTCAAAATCAAGTGTCATAAATCCAAATACTGATGACTGAAAACTGATGAGAACTGAGAAGTTGATGAGAACTGAGAAGTTGATGAGAACTGAGAAGTTGATGAGAACTGAGAAGTTGGTGAGAACTGAGAAGTTGATGAGAACTGAGAAGTTGATGCATTAAGCAACTGTCATGAAGCACTTCAACTGGATTCATGATGCAAAGAAAGGAAGATTAAAAACCACAGTAAAAAATGCTGGTACCGTACCTGCATCTTTCAAGGACGTTCGTCTCGCAATAATTAACTTCCCGCTTTTTTAGTCTTTTTCACAGTAAATGTCTCTTATAACATCCCAAACTACATTATTTTGAAAACTAGAACGTGGTGCATGGAGCCACTGACGTGATGCACTTCTAACGCACAGTCAGTCGACTAGTTTAATGTTGGCTTATTTACTGGCACACTGTGCATCCACTTGGAGTGGATGAAAGTTGTGCACCCACTGTGCCACCGTAATTTCTATTAAATTCTTTAAAACAATAATTTAAATGACAGCTATGTTTAGATATCACTGGAGTTTATTATAATGATGTAATGCCAAGTTTTAATTAAACAACACATATTTTTACATCATCATGACTCCTTAATTGTCTGGCAGGAAATATAACTTCATATTTTATGGTTTCCTGGTACCGGTATAAAACATACAATGAAATACATTATACTTACATCACAAGAAATTAACATTTAAATAAAATTTAAAAAAAAAAAAAGCCAGATAATTTTGATTTAAGAAGAAAATGTAATTACTTGGTGTTTAAATGCAATATCACTGCATAATACATACCAGAAGATAACAGGGTTTCAGGCCGTTTCAATACTGTAACCTACCCTGTAACCTAATGGGTTACAGGTGAACATAATGATTGTAACCTACAAATATCACTGCATAATACATACCCCCAGATAACAGGGTTTCAGGCTGTTCCAATACTGTAACCTACCCTGTAACCTAATGGGTTACAGGTGAACATAATGATTGTAACCTACAAATATCACTGCATAATACATACCCCCAGATAACAGGGTTTCAGGCTGTTCCAATACTGTAACCTACCCTGTAACCTAATGGGTTACAGGTGAACATAATGATTGTAACCTACAAATATCACTGCATAATACATACCCCCAGATAATAGGGTTTCAGGCCGTTCCAATACTGTAACTTACCCTGTAACCTAATGGGTTACAGGTGAACATAATGATTGTAACCTACAAATATCACTGCATAATACATACCCCCAGATAACAGGGTTTCAGGCTGTTCCAATACTGTAACCTACCCTGTAACCTAATGGGTTACAGGTGAACATAATGATTGTAACCTACAAATATCACTGCACAATACATACCCCCAGATAACAGGGTTTCAGGCTGTTCCAATACTGTAACCTACCCTGTAACCTAATGGGTTACAGGTGAACATAATGATTGTAATCTACAAATAGGTTACTGGTGTGAGGTCTTATTTCAAGCTCGTGGCTCAGTTGGTTAGCGCACTAACGCAGCGTAATGACCCAGGAGTCTCTCACCATTACGGTCGCTGGGAGTTCAAGACCAGCTCATGCTGCTTTCCTCTTTGGCTGTGTGTGGGAAGGTCTGGCAGCAACCTGCGGATGGTCGTGGGTTTCCCCTAGGCTCTGCCTGGTTTCCACCCATCTTAATGCTGGCTGCCGTCGTATAAGTGAAATATTCTTGAGTACGGCATAAAACACCAATCAAATAAATAAATAAATAAATATTTCAAGCTCCGAGCAAGTACTCAAGATTATGGCATCGCCAGCTTGTATTCAGTGGGCAGTCACAAGATTTGACATTAACTGTTTGAGAAAGTATTTATGATTGTGGCATCGCCAATTTTCGATCTGGTGACTTCACAAACTGTCCACAAACAATGACAGCAACAGACTCTACAAATTCTCCTCCAAGGCTGGGTTTGAACATGCACCGTCTGTGTCATGGCCACTAAATGGCAAGTACACTCATCACCACTTGGACAGGTCTCAATTCCCACAAATTAATAAGTATAGCTTCTATCATCTGCATGGCCAGGACTTGATGGCCCCACAATAGGGCCTCAAATAGGGTCCGCAAAGTTATATGGCTCTTCCAAGCAAGTGAGTGTATTAGGTACTGTGCTAAGTATCTTTATGTCTATCAGATTTGACATTTCACCCAAGACTAGACTGGAGAAGGAACAGATGACTTAAGGCCATGTGTTATCTCACTGTGATGAAGTTTTTGCTTTGTGGCAAAGAAGTTATCTCCCTTTATCATTATGAGATTTCTTCCAGAACAATGGCATCTGCCAGGGAGAATTATGTCACCACAGACAAAAGGTCAAGCGGTCCTACCTTTATATGTTTGAAGCTGTCAATGTGCAAGCTAACAGTTGTCTGCCTTAGTTTTTATGGCCATTTTCATCACAAGACAGCACTGAGTCTGGAAAGACATCAACAAGGAATTAAAATTGTTTTCATCACAGATTTATGACAGTGCTATCTCTGATGTCACTGACAATCAGGTCGATGAGAAAGCTGATGTTAAAAGCCATCATCCCGGATCCAATGGGAAGCCCAAATACCATTCTTGTAGAACAAAAACCACGCAGCCTAAAATTGTCTCTGACGCGGACATAATGGCAGCTATGTACAACTTCTGTATTAAGAATATCAAACGTATTCGTCCTCTTAAATGTTCTATGCCACCTGCCGTTAGATGTAGGTATGATTTACAGTAAAATTCTAAACTGTCTTCAAATGGGACAAACACACAGACATAATCGCCTTCCCCCAGAATCAATTTATTTATTTATTTATTTATTTGATTGGTGTTTTATGCCGTACTCAAGAATATTTCACTCATACGACGGCGACCAGCATTCTGGTGGGAAAAAACCGGGCAGAGCCCGGGGGGAAACCCACGACCATCTGCAGGTGGCTGTCACACCTTCCCACTTACAGCCGGAGAGGAACCCAGCATGAGCTGGACTTGAACTCACAGCGACCACATTGGTGAGAGGCTCCTTGGTCATTACGCTGCCCTAGCATGCTAACCCACTGAGCCCCCCAGAATCAACCCCGCAAAAATAGAACTGTATTTAACGCATAAAATACTAACACTGATGACAATAAATCAGCTAATGTGGATGTCACTAGCTCATCTTCGGCTTAAATTTATTTCCATGTTTTCTAAACTGAGCATTTTTACAAAAATGCAGCTGTTGATGTAAACAAGGGCGCAAAGTCACCAACACATCCCCTCCGAAGTCTATATATGACCTGAATGAGGAATTGCCACTGTATCTACAGATGACTTGAACAGGGGTAGTTGACTCGCAGGCAGAACCTGCAGAACATGCTGGCCGTGACTGAGGTTTCATCACCAAATAATGCTCTTTTCTGTCCTATACTGCCTAGCCTATTGTATGAAAATGCCTTTGACATTAGGCTATCATGGCTATGTTGAAGATGTGTCAAAATCAACACTTCACTAGGTTGAAAAAATAAAAACAAACAGAATACTTAATGCTGGTTTAAAATACATGTACTTTGAATAGTAGGCTTCATTAGCACAATTCTAGGGCTAACCTCTGAAGTCTAGCTCCACCAACTCACTATGTTCTAACCTGGTGGAAGGTTGAATTCTACGCCCCCCCAACTCCCCCTCCACCCCGACACACACACTCACACAAAATAAGCGAGTGAGTGTAAATGAGAGTAAAATGATGATGAAGGAGTCCTTTAGAGTGTAATGTGTCTACTTGTTGCAGGACGGATTTCCACGGCTCTTTTATCTAGTGTTGCTTCACTCAGACGGCTTACCACAGGCAAGTAAGCTAGCCTGCCTGAGCCATTATACTGATACTGGTCAACCAGTCGTTGCACTATCGCCTTAATACTGAACGCCAAGCGAGGCCGCACAAAATGTCTACTGTTGCTACTTCACCACACTGTTATTTTGATCAGAATTCTAGGGGAAATCATGATGAGCAGAGAAGCCCGCTACAGTAAGTTCTGCTATATATTTTTAACACTTGTTCCAGGGGTAGAATTCGCATTTTCCTAGAGTAGATGCACTGTCAAAGTGAATTCAACCATGACGGTGGAGGAAAATGTTGAGTTTTGATGTTTATCTTCAGGTTTCTTTCTAACAAGGTAAGCCACATGACCAAACAACATGTGAGTTTTATTAAGAATACATGTAAGAACACTCAGAGCATAAGTTTAATACAGCACTTCAGTGCGATCTCACCTTCCATCCGGTAGGGCTACACTTTGTGTTAGGCTTTTTAATGGGGGTATCCCTGGAAATAAATATTAGCCACGTTTTGTTTCATCCTTTACAGTTAAAACATAGCTGGCATGTGATTTTGTGTAACACAGAACACCTAACAATTTATCGTCTATGTGATACTAAATACACAATCCTTGTCAGTTGTAAAGACTTGAGTGACCCTATTGTTAGTCAATGAGCTGCTTCTCAAATGCTCATTGAGAAACGCTGCTTCTTCAATGAACTGACGTCACTTTACCACGTGACATCACCCGAAAGTTTAAAATTCACCTATCCTTAATTCACGAAAGCCTAGATGAGTCTATGTACATATGCGACATATGCACGTCATGCTAACCTGGCCACTGCAACAACAACAACACAAAATATTGATCGTCCTTTGTCATGATACACTCCGAATAATAGCGACTGACATATCAAAGTAATTCTTTTACGACGCTAACAATACTTTGGCGTATTTGCTCTTATAAATTTTCATGTTACGACAGAAATGAAATGTGACATCCATGACTCAAAACATACCTTTGTGCGTCAAAACACAAGCACATGTCAAAATCGCACCTCACCGCTTCTCACATGGTTACGACGATAACAGCCGATTCACTGCTTTCCGGATAATTAGGCGCTAGTTGTCAGAGAACTAAGTAGTGCCATGAAAATTCATGTTTTCAAATATACTTCACAACTGAAAAAAGATTTTCCGCTATTTCTAAGGTGGGGACATTTATGTATACTCCAAAGATAAAAAAACATATATATACTCTCTGTTTTCGGAGTTGTGGTGTTTTTTTTCTTTTGAAGGAGAAATGCATTGACTCGTACTCTGCACGCATGCTAGATAAGGTCATGTCAGAAATGATAGCACTTTTTCTCACTCAACACTTCAAATTCATTTCTTAATTATTCACATTTTATTCAGTTGAGCAATGAATTAACGACAGGAACGTCTGAGACGCGTGATTTTAAATTTAGACAAAAAAAAAAGATAACGAAAAACATTTTTCTTTGCTCTTCGTTCTCTTTGTTATTTTCATTACGGTGTATGGGCCTATAATTTTGTACCGTGATGGTTTGCTGATTATGGTGGTTAACCTATATCAAGGGCGTAGGAAGCAATTTCAGAGTGGAGGGGCCCTGCAAAAAAGGCGAGGTCCAGGGGCCGCCGAGGGTCCAGAGGCCGCCAAGGACCCGAAAGCTCTGAAGGAGCTACATAGCCTTAGAGACGATTTGCTGTATCTTAGATGTGCCAGTTGAGGTGTTATTGACTATTTAAGCCTGCCTGAAAAAATTGAATAGACGTTTAGCTCAATTGTTGACGCATTTGCCTGGAGAATCACGGGTCAACAAAAAAAATTGTAACAATTTACCTAGAATTCAACATTAAATTTATGCATGTCGGTGAAAGGTTGGTGTACATTGACTAATACAAGCATATAACTCGTTGGGAGGAGAATCGGTGGAAAGAAACATCAGTTTTACTGGGCCTTGGTGGTAAACTTGCCGGTCTATGCGCGTTGGCTTGATTTCGATTAAAATCAATGTCATTCACATGTATACACACACTTTTTGATCAGATCTTTGGCTCAGAAAAAAGGCGTGTGTCTGATTGAGGGAAACTGTCAGTAACATGCCAAAACTGTCAGTAATACGCCAAAGTCGGTAGTTACTTATCTTTCCTTCACTGATGAATCTTGCAACCCGTCCTGACTGAAATGATCTTTAATGACGATAAACCATAATGAAATAAATAACCCAACACCGATGGAAAACACGACTGCCTGAGTTCACAACTGTTTTTTTGGTCAGATTTAAGGTATTTCCAATTGGAATTTGATTTTTATCTTTAAACGATAAAAAAGACAAAACTACATGAAGAAATACGAAATATACGAAATAAAAAAAAGACAAATTTCATCCCCGAAGAGTTCTAGCATCCGTAACTCACATTACTCCACGGTGATAAACTATATATATATATATAGCCCGGGGGGAAACCCACGACCATCCGCAGGTTGCTGGTAGACCTTCCCAGGTATAACCGGAGAGGAAGCCAGCTTGATATATAGCTAGAGGCCTTAGTCTCAGAATGACCTGTTTTGGGTGGACATTTGCTATTTAGTACGCGATGGGCACAAGCCGGTTATAAACATGCATTGGAGGGGGGGGGGGTAATAAATTTGTGCGTAAAGACCAAGTATTGAGATAAGGTCGGCTATGGATTTTCGTTATATTGCCAGACGTACAGAATGAACACAGCATAATTTAACTGAAAGCTGATCGAAATGTCACGAAAAATGATGTTCTTGCACTGTAATGTCCACATCAAATCAAATTGGCTGTTTTTGCCATTTTGAAGAGCCAATGAAATATCACAGCTCTCTGGACTCTGGAACTTCATGTTGTTTTTTCACACGTGCGACCAGTGAACCGATCTCCAAAAGTGCACCTATTGGGCGCCTTGTTTCTCATCAAACTGCAGATCTAAAAGACAGTCGTCTGTAAAACGGGTGGTTTAAGATGGTTGTAAATCCAGTATTAAGGATGTAAGGTCGTTAAATAAGTCACCGTTTTGCTCCGTTCTATTTTAATTCGGACAGACAAATAAACGGCGGATTGTATATGTTCTTGTTTATCGCGTTTTTTGGTTATCCCCACAGCGGGGTGGGCGGGGGATAAAATGTGATATAATCGACAATATAGCTTTACGCGATCATTTGTTTAATTTTCTGCAGGGAATTTGCATTCTATTTCCTTGAAATATTCTTGGTATTGTCAGATGTGCCATACTCTAATGTCTGGTTTTTAAACATTAAAAAAACATGTAGGCTAAAATATATGTAAGTGTTACATGTAGTGCGTAGGCACATTGTATTGAGTGAATGAATTAAGATTATGGGTTATCTCCACGTCGAGATGTGTAACTCGGCCACATAGCGGAGAAAACTTACCTGAAAACCTAGAAACAGTATGGTTTTCTATACGGAAATGACTACATCTATAATCAAACGTTTTATAAACTCATCCAACAAAAAACAAATATGACTTTAACGAAAAGTATTTAAACTATAGGTATACTACGTATATAAGACTAATGTATATTAGGACAATATGGCCCATTAAATTAACAACAACATCGACAAAGCGTTGAAATATGCAGTCAACTATAAGTTTGAAACCTTCGTTGAACAGCCACGACATTGTGGTAGTGGTAAACGTATAGTCACACGAAAACAGTGAAATACGGTCAATTATAAGAATGCTGACGTATTCAATAAACGACAGCAAACCTTTTAATTTGATTGTCTTAATGCTGGCTACCCAACACATTATTTACAAAAACAAAAATTCCATCCCATACTGGACTCGAACACTTATTTGCCTCTTCACAATTTCCCGCTCTTTATTCGCAATGTATGAGTCACTCATATTACTACGCAGTGAAAAGGCATTGATCAAACCCGCCATTCGTGCAGCTTCCCTGATTGTTGAACGACAGGACTTCGGGGAAAAACTAAGGCACATGTCCACCGTTGAAGGTTTGATTACATCCAAAAAATTTAAACTCGTTCTGGTGAACTTGTTTGGAGGGATCATTTGGTTTTAAAAGCAAGTTTGTGTGATTTTCTTTGGGATATTCTTGGCCGAAAACATTTTTTTTTTATAGCTGTTACTAAATATAGACGCAGGAGAGCATTATATCGAGACAACCGTTGTTGTTGTGATGTAAAGTTTCGTATGTACTGTTCGGGTGTAGAAAAATGCTCTAGTGCATTTTTAACCGACGAAATTTACCACGAATGCAGCGTGGCTCTATAAGCTCAAGATTTACTTTAAATTCCATCGTTTCAATTTTTCTGTGTAGGCCGCTTTTTGGATTTTGTCATTGACTCATGCGTGTAATATGGATCACGTGACCTCAAGCAGTATGAAGTCCTGCCTATCAGGGGTATTGCGATATGAATGTAAACTAATCTAGAGGTGACACCTGAATTTTGTGTTTTTAACGTCAGAAAGAACATTGCATCCACATTCAGTTTTGTTTTTAGTTATGATGATGAGGTTATATACTATGTACCTGGACCAGTTCTATCTTCCTCAGTTTATCAGGACTCACATTTTCTCCAAGTGAATAAAAGATATATCTTTGAGGTGATTTTATAGTATTAATTAACATTTACCATTTGTAATGATATAAAGAGTGAGAGAGATAAATGACACGTCCGCACCAACTGAGCTAATTTTATTTATTTATTCATTTATTTGATTGGTGTTTTATGCTGAACTCAAGAATGTTTCACTTATATGATGGTGGCCAGCATTAAGGTGGGAGGAAACCGAGCAGGACCTGTGGGAAACTCATGACCATCCACAGGTTGCTGGCAGATCTTCCCACATATGGCCGAAGAGGAAGCCAGCATGAGGTATACTTAAACTCCCAGGGACCACATTGGTGAGAGGCTCCTGGGTCACTGAATTAATTGTTCGTAGACATAGGAGCAAAAGTGAGAATGCCCTCTGCTCAAATTAAACTACCTTGTACATTGTGCACAAGCCCTCGTCACTCAGTCGATTAATCTCTTCAGCAATGAGATCTGAGATTTTGTTTCCAGCTTGTACCCCTTGCCACATCCCTTGGTCCTGTCTGTTGTCAGGTACTTGGTGAGGTGCAGTGGTTGCCTCAATGCTCTGTCTAGCCACAGTGCTGATGTTTTGACATTGAGTCATATCCATTCATTTATTTATTTTTATTCATCAGTTCTATGCTCTGTCTGGTTTCCTCCATACTCTTTTTCTTTTTTTTTTTCCTCTGGGCTCTTCCTGGTTTTGTTTGCTTATAAACAACCATGTAGTCGTACTTTAACTTAAGCATGAATTTAGTGCTGACCTTGCTTCCATGCTGCACAGTTAGCTAAGTAAGCCCTTAACTACCATGATAAATAATATATGTAAATCTTCAGTCTTTTTCGACCTCTAAAGCACTTTATGCATGGAGAATTTGACACATGGAATTTGTGCATACAATTACTATGAACATGATTTCAAAATGATTTGTTTGTGTCATTAAAGACGCTATCTTCATAAAACTGCACGAACTATTTCTCCCCACCTCCAAAGATCTTTCAGAGCATTTCTAAATATTTGTTGCAAAGGCAGTTGAAATTGGTGAATAATTATGTCATGTTGTAGAGATATGAATGGCCTTGAGCTAAGGGTTACTTTAACAGCAACCTACTGGCCAGTGGGTTTGATTTGTATATCTTATGCTAATTGAGGACCATCTTGTCATTGAACTTCATTATTGTGTTAAACACTGATATAACTCATTATTTGTTCTCCACTTACTTGCAGAGAGAGCCTGTGCGTATATGTATGTGATAATTTCTGAGAATGGATTTGGGACCCAATGCAAGCTCCAACATGTTATCCAACATGTCAGGATTAAAACTCACCTTCCCCGACAGTTTCGACGATGAGGTGTCAAAAGAAAGTAACGACTTGACAGTTGATGCTGGGTAAGGTAAAATACACGACAAATTTTAAAGTGCTACTTCAACCCTAAGAGAAACGAGGCTGAAATAGTAAAACGATATGAAGGATACCCTTGGGAACAGAGCTAACACCACGCTTCAAGAATATTTACGATAAATAAAACTATTTCACCACAATAAGTGAAGAGTCCTCTAAAACAAAGTCTTTGGTGGTTTCCGTAAAATTTTCCTGGTGTGACGTGGTAGTATTCCTAATGTGGCAGTGAGGCAGATGAAGCATCGAGTAAGACATTCATGCTGGAATAATGTCGTGAGCATTTGAAAATAAGAGGTCATTTGTCACTATATGTGAGCGATGGGTGGCGCCAGGTGTTCTTGCATGACGTCACACCAGGCAAAATGGAAAGCGACAGGAAACTTTTGTTTCCACATTATCCTCGGAAACTAACAACAGCGGTTTTGAAACAATGCAATTTTTTTACAATTTATGAAAGGAATTCACTTTATTTCGACTGCTATCATTTTACCCTGCTTTTAAGACATACAGGTCTTGACGCTGAATTAGCTCTGTAAGCTATTCAGTTTCTGACATATCCTTGTTTTAGTTCGTTTGGATTGAAAAGCCAGCTATTTTAAAGGTCAACTTCAGTACTCTTCATTTTCTAAGAAATTGTTGGTAACAGTTTTATAATATTGTGGGTTTTTTACTGTAATTTGCTAATATTTAAGAATTTGCATGAACAGTAAGAATACTGTATGTGGTAAGGTCTGTCAGCAAACTGCGGATGGTCATGGGTTTCCAGTGAGCTGTGCCAGGTTTCCTACCACCATAATGCTGTTCACCGTTGTATAAGTGAAAAAAATTCTTGAATACAACGTAAAACACCAGTCAGATAAATAAATAAATAAACAATTAGAATAAAACCGTAACTGAGGTAAACTGAGTATTGGCTAGATTTCACCAATACACTGTGACTGTTAACCAGCCATCACAGTGTTGTCATTGCTGTGGGTTTGCCCTCCATTTCTGTAACACATTTATTATCTAATTTTCAGGTTTGTTGGAGACAATAACTTTATATCTGGGCACACCCAGAAGGGATCAGAAGAATATGTCGACATCTCACAAGGTAATTCAATCGCATTGTTTAGTTTCTGTGTGATTTTCGTCAGTAACGGCCCCTGTGATTTCCATTATCAAAGGGGATCAAAATGTCTTCATGTGTCTTTAAAAAAAAAAAGGCAATTGTTTTGTATTATCAATTTCCATAGGTTCAGAAAGACTACTTCTGAAGAATAGTTTCCATTTTGTTTTTGTGTAGCTTGTTCATCCATGCAGTGTATGTCTTCTATGCACCGTGTGAATCTTTTGACATTCACTTTCACTTTCAGTTCCGCTGTTAGACAACGAAGCCCAGCCGCAGGCTCAGGAAATGACAGATATGCCTGGAGTGATCGTGAGTTTACAGTTGTTATTTCTTTTATTGGTTGAGTGGAGGGTCCAGCGTTGGCGCTGCCCCCTCAGCAATGATGTCACTTACAAAAATTCTTTACTGCAGTGACTGAAGGATGTAGTGTTAGTGCAACTGTTGGCAAGAGTTGTCTCCCCTATCTGCTTAGTTGTGTGAGTTCCATCATGGTTCTCAAGCTACCCAACATCCTAATACAAGGGTTTAAGACACTTAGATATAGCCATGGCTTGTAAAGATATTTCTCATCTCTGAACAACCCTAGTAATTAGCAACAACATTCTGCAGAATTTATTTATTTGATTGGAACATTCTGCAAAAGCCATCATACTTGCTAACCCTGTATGATTTCAGGTCGGAATCATTTTGCTGTCAGGGATTGAATGAAAGTGTTGTGTGCTGCTGCTGTGTAGACATCAATATATCATCAGTGAAACAGGGTATAGATCATACTGAACCGTGTGGCAGAAGTAAACTCAGACTAAAGCTTGTACAAGACAACAACTTATCAAACTTGAATCACAATTAGTAGTTTGTGGCAAAAATAAACTGCTCTTGTAACTTCTGTCGCTGGTGAATTTCCCAATTAAGAGGGTTGCTGAATTTGTTGTGAGTTTTCTTTCCTGTTTTAAACTGTTGCCAGATCGGTGGCTGGCCACTCAGTTACATGTGGAGTTGTATCATGACTGTTATATAAAGTTTTACAAATTTTAGCCATGTATCTTTATAATTTTTAAGCAAAAGCGAAAGGGTGGATGGCCCAAGGGTAAGAAGAGGAAGAAGTCCACCCCTAAGGACATGAACGCCCCAAAACAGCCGCTGACGGGCTACGTGAGGTTCCTGACGGAGCGTAGAGAGAAAATCCGACAAGAAAACCCCAACCTGACGTTCTCAGAACTGACAAAACTGCTGGGAGCAGAATGGTCAAAACTACCTCAGCATGAAAAACAGGTGCATTTGTGTAATGTGTAATGAGAATGGCTTTATTTACTGAGGTTTGTTCAGTCAGATAAATACAACTTTTCACTTCCTCATAGCTGTATTTGTATATGGCATGTGTGGTATTGACTTCTGGCTATGGTTACCTTGGAGATTTCTTTGAATTTTAGGTTTATTTATTTATTTATTTGATTGGTGTTGTATGCCATACTCAGTAATATTTCACTTATGAGACGATGGCCATCATGATGGCGCGAGGAAAACAGGCAGAGCGCGAGTCGGGAATCCCCCGACCATTGCTGACCTTGAATGTTATGATGTGAAAGTGTATGAACTTTGAAATATATGGACCTGTTTTTCCCCGATCTTGGCAGAGGTTTTTGGATGAAGCCGAGAAAGACAAAGAGAGGTATGCACGAGAAGTGGAGGCCTACCAGAAAACTGACGCTTTCAAACTGTTCAAACTTCAACAGGAAAAACGACGCAAAAGTAAGTGTCCTGTGTCTTTCTGTCATGGGATCGCCATTTGTGGAAACAACGTATTTTACCTTAAGTTACTGGAACTGGTTTTCCAGTTTGAACTGGTTGGCCAAAACATACATAGTATTATTTGTATATGACGTAAATTACCGGAGATCATAAACTACAACATGTGATCACTTTTAAACGAAATTGAGGTCTCGTTGGCTGTTCAGATGGCCTCACCGCAACCAACAGACCTTTGACCATTGATGAAGTGTGTTCAAATCCAGCTCTCGCTATTTTGACTACAGCTTGTTTGTTTGTTGTCCGATTGTTTATCATATACCTGGGAAAGCGCAGTGGTTTACTCATTTTTCCTCCACTCCTTAAACCTGACAGCTGTCATATAATTGAGAAATTCTTTAGCAGGCCATCAAACAGGAATTAAATAAATTCAACGAAAGGAGTCTTGAGCAGTGTTGTTTTTTTGCGCTGTGAATCGTTACCCTTTGATGTGAAATGCTTACATTCAGTTTTTCTGGTCTAATTTTTCAGCCGTTATGGAAGACACAGAAAATAACCCCACAGGTCTGAACGGTACAGGAATGGAGGTGAGATACTTCATGGTATTACAGTTTAGAGCCAGCAGATTTGGTATAAATGATAATGACAAACACCTTCCTCTCGCTCTGTTTGTGTGTGTCACACTTTAGGCAGTTTTCCCATATATACTGGACAGAGGTTGATAGTTTACTGTAGGTTAGCTTTACTGTAGGCTCTTTAACTGATAAACCTAAAATGTGTTACATAAGTGAACAAATCTTTAGTACAGTTTTAAACACCAGTTAAATAAATGAATTAAGTTGTGTGTTGTTGTTGTTGTAGCTGATGTGTGACCGCGATGATGAAGAACAAGGGACATTTGACATCCCTATTTTTACAGAGGATTTCCTCGACCACAATAAAGGTAGAGCTTGTTTGTCACATTCCAGAACACTAATTCATAATAGTACATAGATCAGGAGTTGAGGTTTTATGGCTAATGCAGTTCTCTTTGGTGTGTGAATGAAAATGAGGACTTCTGCCTTTAGTTGACCTTGTCACACAAAATTGACCAATCTAAGATTACCAAAATCCAAGGAGAGTCACAGGTGTTTCCAAAGAATGAAATGACCCAACAAATGTGCACAAATAACAGTTGGATAGGTGTGAGATATTATGGTAATCAGCCCAGATAATGATCCAACATATACCCAAATAATGGGCCATTATATGGGCCAAAATAATGACCAAACAGATGTGCACTGATAGAAATTCAACAATATGCCCAAATATTGATTGCACAGGTGTATGCAAATAACCATGCATTGCTTGTGCCCAAATAATGAGTCACTGGATGTACCCAAAAAAACTTTTCATCAGGTGTGCCCAAATAATGATTCACCAGGTGGGCACAAAGCCTGTTCTGTCGTAATTTGATATAGCCATTTTAGGCCACATTTATGAGCCCTGTAGATTAACATTTTAACCACTTCATCGGGTCAAATCTCGGGTCAAATGTGTCAAATTTCACATTCCATTACCGATATCTAAGCATTGTGGTGGGGTTTTAAATTTTGACTTCAAGTGAGAATAGACTTTGTGGAATTGTCCCAGTAGTGTACAGATCAGTTGTACTCGACTTATCATGCAAAACACATCAGTGTAGACATTAACTGATGTGTTCAAATAACCAGCAAAAGCTCCTAAAGAGATGCCCTAGGTACGAGGGTTTTACACAACCAGGGAGTCTAACAGATGTCCAAATAATACCCTAAAGGACAATAAATTTCGTCCATGACTAACAGACTAGCCCATTTTTCCTGATTCTGAGAGCTTTATTGACTTTAGAGTGATGTTTTGAGCCTTGCTTGGAATGTGGGATGATATTCTATGGGAAAATTGTAAGTTTCAGCACTGAAAATCATATTTTGTGACATTTATTTGCCTTTGAAAATGCACTTTTCTGAGCAAATTTTAGGTCATTTAAGGTAATCTAAAAGGCAAGTCCAGAATTCGTGCCTCAGTTTTGAGCCTTTCTCCTTTGTAGTGCGTGAAGGGGAACTGCGACAGTTGCGTAAACAAACGACAGAACTCGAGGAGCAGAATGCCATCCTGAGTAAACACATAGAGAACATGAAACATGCGATACAGAAGCTAGAGGTGGAGGCGTTACAACAGCGCACCACCAACACAGCGCTCCAACAACACCTGGATGCCCTCAGAAGCGCCCTCACCAATAACTTCTCGTCCGTACCATTACCAGGTAAGCTGTCATCAGAATTGTCATTACACCTGTCCTCAGGAGGGGCTAGTGGCCAAGTTTTCAACATGCATTTCTGTCAGGATGAACACGGTTGGGGTTCAATCTCAGCTTTGGACATGGATTTTGTGGATTTCTTCGCTCTCACTGTTCATGGGATTATGGTGACAACTACTAAGCAGTCTACAACACTTGTTTACCGTTTATAAATCTTGACTTCCTCTGGTCAGTTTGGCATAATGGACACCAGGTATTACAAAAAAAAAAAACCCAGGAGAAAATGGTTTTATGTCTGTTATTTGTTTCTGTTCACATTATTTTGGGGAGATCTTCTCTATATGTATCCACAGTCAGTAGAGCGTCCGCTTCGGGAGTGATAGCCAGGGTCAATACTGGCTCAATACTGAGTCACACCTAAGACCTTAAACGAGAAAGTTGTAACTTTCTCGCTTGGCGTTCAGGATGAAGGGGATAGTTCAACGACTGGTTGACTTGCCTTCAGGAAGACACCTCATTGAAGCAGCACTAGATAAAAGAGCGGTGGAAATCCGTCCTGCAACAAAGAGGCACATCACATGCACTCTAAGGATTCCTTCCTCGTCATATGACTGAAAAATTGTTAAGTATGACACTAAACATCAATCACTCACTCGCTCACTCACTCTCTCTATATGTATCTGACAGGTTTTGGCATAAACAAGTTAGTAGAGGGCTTTTAATATGAAATGTGGACACAGTAGCTGTGTAGTGCATGTGACCAGCTGCAAGACAACCAAACTCATGGGAATGGTCTGTATCCAGGTTAAAATTTGGCAAATTTGGTTAGATTTTACGTTCACCTTTCAGGGCATACCTGTGCTCCAGTGGCTGATATTTGGCCCCATTTTTAGTAGGCCGTTTCCCAATTTACATCAACAAATGTCCTAATTGGGGACTGATTGCCCAAACATGCACACCTCTCTTGTATCGTTTGAACAGTTAGGGTAAGGTGTAATATGATAAGTGAAGGTTTGTCTGTTTCATTTTTGTTAATGTAAATATGCATTCACATGTTGCAAGTTTTTCACAGGTATGTGATCTTTGTTTAAGACGTATGAGTTACCTGTAAAGTACACAGTATTGTAAAATCACAGCTCACTGGTCCAATTCTATCCCAAAATATGCAATTTTGCTTTAACATTTTCTCAAGGCGAAATGACTAAAACTCCTTCTCGTCTGTGACAAAGCAATAGAAAACTACGAAGAGTTGTGTTCTCTTCTTTATTACGTGACATTTTGTCCTGTGTGTATGTGTGTGCTCAAAAAATGCCTAGGTAGAACACAAGCATAGCAACGTTACAGAAGAAAACAACATGTTGTACTGCGATTTTGACCTTTGTGTAGCTTTTCCTCAAGTGCCCCAGTATGAGCCCATGCAGGTCATGTCCCAAAATCTGTGGATTATGCCCTGCCTTTGTGATCTTTTAAATAACGGCACTATAAGAGCCTTGATCACAGTTCCCTATTATTGAACAATGTTTTTTCCTGCTCCTCACCCCCAGGTTCTGGAGAAGTGCCTACCCTGGAGACAATAGACAACTACATGGCTAAGCTACACACCACCATCCTGGATTCGCCCCAAGAGAATGACGCCCTCATCGCCACAGTCAGGGAGATTGTGGGAAGGCTTAATATACCCACGTGAGTTCCCATATGTGCAAATACCTAGTTATAATGTCATATGGGAAATTCGCAGAGTCGTTATTTTAAGTGATTTAGTTTTAAGCACTTCAGGTTTAAAAATGATGTCATTTTTTTTTTTCAGGGATAAATTATGACAAACAACTTCTGAGAAGGACCTGGATGAGGAAAGAAAACTGGGGAAGAAGCTTGTGGTGTTGGTGAAACCGTTGAAATGAGTTAATGTTACATTTGTTCTTGGAGTGAATTATTGAGGAGAACTGTGGAAAGGACTTGGAGGTCTGTCCTCCACACAGACTTTCACTTTCACTTTTCATGTATAAACATGCTGGCCAAGGAGTGCATGTATGTGTTGTTTTTGTTCACGTCATAATACACAGATGTATATACAGTCTGTATACAGATTACACACCATAACGCAGCAGAGAAGAAATTCTCCATTCCTGGATACTTAAGAGGAACCACCAGACTCTCTTTAAAACATTTTTGAATTTTGATACATGTAATTCTTCGTTGGATTGTTTGGAGTATAAGTCCCATTACATTATAGAGTGTGTGCTAACACTGTGTGATGGTTTCAACCTTTTGCAGAGAATACTTGGGTACTACATGTACCCCCCCCCCCCCCCCCCCCAATTTTTCACGTATATTCACCGTACATGAGAGTTTAAGACGAGACTCAACCCAGCCTGACTGTTACATTAGATCGTGAGAGCTGGTATGTATGAAGTAACAACGCAACTCAGCTTGAGTTGTATATGCTTATTGTATGCTGGCCAATCCCGAAGTTGTAAGGCCATCAGTGACTGTGACCAACTGTGTACAACCAGATGAATTGAGTCGCATTTTAAGAATATGTATGCTGAGCTCTAGAGGGCTCATTGCTTTTTTTCAGACGGGGCGTTTAGCACCAGTGCTGGGGTACATTGAATGTCACACCACTTTTTTTCTTTGACCTGTGGATTTCAACATTTTCATTTCTTCCCCTCAGTCAACTGAAGCCAATGAGTATTGTCACAGTGGTGTAAGTCAGTTTAATATAAGGTGAAATTGTTTTGTGAATGGTTTGTGAGTGTTATTTTCAGACATTTGAAATGTATACCACTGTTTTATGAATGATATTTCCATGTAAGCACTAGTTAATCAATCAATTGCTGCAAGGTTACCTGTACTGTTAAGGGACATGTAAATGATGTTGGCAGCGTTTTCAATTTTTTTTTACCCAGTGTTGATTTTGGTTGTTGTGATTATTTTTTGTATGCATTTCATTTATATGTAGCTTTTACATGTACGGGAAAACCAATTGAAACTGGTGCAAAACTGTTTGTTTTTGTTCTCAATACTTACACTGTTTGTACTACAAGCAGTCAGAACTAATGGTGAAGTTGTACCACCTGGCTGTTTATTTTGTATTTAGATACCAAAAACTGTAAATTGAAATTAGACCCCTTTTTGTCAGAGTGGTAAAAAGTGCCTCACTTGGGAGACGTGCTAGCGTTTTGATTCATCTGGTGTTATTCAAGGCTAAGTCTCCTTCATACTCCTCACAGCACATGCACCTCTGTCTGTGCTCACATGACATCTGTGCCACAAGTGGACAAATTTAATCTTTGGAACTACAAAGTGCTAGTGCTACACAAGTGGACTTCTTCAGAATTTGCTTAACCACTATTATATAGACATCCTCTGCACAGACTTGTGATCAGCATTTTCCAACAAAGTTGCTTTAGGTGTCTGTTGGTTTCAGGTTGCACCTTGTTCAGGTAAACACGGTGTCGTTCATAATGTCCCCAGCATAACATGCATGTTGTACAGGTATCTGTGTGCATATCTTGTGTGGAAGCTAAATGCATAATTAGCGTTTCATCCTGTTTGATTTAAAACAAATACTTTTGTGCAGACTTACATGATTAATCCATATTAACACACAGACTTTTATTGAAAGGGGTTAAAACTATTACACATTCGGCATGTGTACCATTTCCTGACTGCTTTTCAAAAAAGGCACCTCTCACATAATGCATATTGTCTGTATCAAATTTATTTAAAGAGACTATACTAAAGATTTTTAACATGAAATGAGTGAACACAAATCAAATCCAATTTTCTGTTATTTTGTCATAGCCCTAATTATTACCTGTGACGAAATATTATCTTCATCTGCATGTGTTACATTTATAAAACCCCGAGTAAAGTTCCTGATATTTTATGGAACAGGTTTTGTATCATTTTACCACTATAAATTGTATAGATACAAGTTTTTTATTTAATGAAAGGAAATAATTCGAGCTATTTTTGGTAAATACAGAAAATTTGATTTAATAATAAAAAGGGATTTTTTTTTTCCAACAACCATGAGTGCTAGCTCTGGATTTCTGACTTCAGTTAGCCTTGAGGCTGATTTCACTAAGTCATATTTTTGATGTTAATAAACCAAAATCCAATATGTATGTTTTGTAGTTTACTGCAAAATAGATTCAACTTTTGGAGTACCTGTTTCAAGATTGAAAATCCAGCATCATAACACTGTTTAGTTGTTCCCAAGTTAAACTCCCAGGTATAAGTATAAACATTTAAATCAAATTAGGATCGTCCACCTACCCATGCACCGCTCACACTCCCTCCATCCTCTCCATCCCCTCCTCCTGACGATTTCAATGTCTTTCATCTTTTCACACAGATAACTGTCACCTACAGTTAAGCATTTTTTCACCTGACACATTTTGCTGAATTCTGAGTCATTTAGATGAACTGCAGTATTACAGGTAAATTTTCCCAACTTCCTCAACTGGGCTTGAGAGTGACGGATTTACCCATATACTGTCTTGTACAGTTTACTAACACTACTGATTGTTTTATTAAAGAACTTAACTTTCTAATGCTTACAATCATTGGTATTTTGTGTTCCTTGAGTTCTGTTGATAATGATTGATTTTATCAGTTATAGTGGTCGGTAAGTCATTTTAGTGAAGCAGCACTAGACAAAAGAGTGGTGGAAGTCCGTCCTGCAACAAGAGGCACATTACACGCACCCTAAAGGACTCCTTCGCCGTCATATGACTGAAAAATTGTTAAGTACACCGTTAAAACCCAAGCACTCGCTCACTCACTCACTGCTGCTGGTATTCTTTTATACACATTTCAAACATACATTTGTTGAGGCGTATGTTGCGTTCACCTGAACTCCTATTTAATCATGGCCTGATTCATTGGAAATGCGACCATTTTGTATCATGCAGATGAAGAGTGTTGTCAGACAACGCTAAAATTTTACTGTAAAAACCCCATAATTTGACCAGTATTTTAGGAACAAAGTATTGTGCTTCACACTAATGGTGCTCTAGTTTACACACCCACGTAGAAGAAAACCTTACGGAGATGGTAGAGCTCACCACGACTCTAGAACTGAAACTGCTTCGGTAAATCGGTGACAATTTTCACCATCTCAGAAATGCCCCCAAACTGGTATTTGTTGCCGCCTGGCTTTGCCCTCAGCACTGACATATTAGAACAATAAAACTTGACTGGTTGGCCGGAGTCAGTATATTGTGACTGGGTAGAGTGTTGTGTATGGTGCCTTTGGCATGATACTTCAGGGGCGGCATGGACTCGCCCTGAAACAAGAAGGCACAGTAATATGTACACACACCTAATGACTCCTCATGGTTATGTGATTGTCCAAATTTATTTATTGGAGTTTTAGGCCATACTCAAGAAAATTTCACTTGTACGACAACAACCATTTGTTTATTTGATTGGTGTTTTACGCCGTACTCAAGAATATTTCACTTATACGACGACAGCCAGCATTATGGTGCGTGGAAACCGGGCAGAGCCTGGGGGAAACCTACGACCATCTGCATGTTGCTAGAAGACCTTCCCACATAAGGCCAGAGAGGAAGACAGTATGAGCTGGACTTGAACTCGCAGTGACTACATTGGTGAGAGACTCCTGGGTCATTACGCTGCATTAGCGCGCAAACCAACTGAGCCACGGAGCCCCCCCTCAACATTTAATTTTACGGGTGGAAAACCGAAATCTTAATTCTAAACCATTGTCTTGCTCCATGTACCTGACAAATCTCCTCACTTAAAGCCACGGTGTAATGAGGAATGTCTGGATTCGGTCCTCTGACCTCACTGGTTCAATCAGCTGAGACAAGAGCACCATGCACTACTGCTGAAGGGGCCAGTGAGGGGCTCCCGCCAGTTTATGCAACACAAATTTTATTTTGTGTTTTCCAGGTGAACACTAAAAAAACCAAATATGGAATAAAAATGAAACTGATTAATTCACTTTTTACTGCTTTTGAATTTCCTGGTTTTTTTTTTTTTTAGTTTTTCAAGGCTTTTTGATCACATAATAATGTCATCAGGAAAGTTTTACATTCTTTTGACAGTGAAACGTGATGTACCTGGCCCATCCAGCAATAATCTGGTTGTCATGGTAACCAGATAGCTACCAATTTTAATTGTCATACTTGGGACAATTTTAATTGGTAGCCTAAAGAAACAAAAAATTCACAAAGTATGTTTTAATACGTCGGATGAGTAAAGGCATTTGCCTTCCTCGCTCCATTTATTTCATACAGTGTATTGTCCATTGTGGTAATTTAATCCCTATCTACCGTAAGACAACATGATGCATTTTTTTTTTTTTTTTTTTAACTCTTGGAAAGTTCTCCTGCATTCCAATAAGGTATTTTGTATTTTCTGTAAGTTTGTCAATCCAAACCCTTAAATAATTGATCTCTTAAAAGGAAACCAATCAGGCTTCTGTTGTGGATTAAGGAAATTTGTCTCTTTCTTGCCAAGTGTGCAGTGGGTAGGTGCGTGCTTGGGGTTTAACATCATACTAAACAATGTTTCAGTCATATGACGACGAAGGAGTCCCTAGAGTACATGTAATGTGCCTCCTCTTTTCTTACTAAGATATTCCAGGAGCACTTCTACATGCGTATATGCAAGAATGATCTATAAACTCACATTTTTCACAAATTTGGTACAAAAGGCCCATTAGATGTTAAAAAAAATACCCTGAAATTATAACTGTTCAGGAAATCTTGTTACATCCCCTTGGATCATTCTAAACTCTTCCATTTCTGCTTTACACGTTTCAAAACAACTTTACATGAACAATGTACGATTCACAACCTTTCACCGAAGCAGTTCATTTATATGCAAAGCAAACATTCTGAACAAATGGCGTGCGGGGGGTGGGGGTGGGGGGTGTAAGACCCCCCTACAGCAGGACCTTTGCGTTATTTTATTGACCTCGAATATTCCATTCCCAGCTCATCACGATGATGTCATACGAGAGACAGCCTGACGTCACAGCAGAAACTGACATGCTACAATCGACGACAGCCTGACGTCACAGCAGAAACTGACGTGCTACAATCGACGACAGCCTGACGTCACAGCAGAAACTGACGTGCTACAATCGACGACAGCCTGACGTCACAGCAGAAACTGACGTGCTACAATCGACGACAGCCTGACGTCACAGCAGAAACTGACGTGCTACAATCGACGACAGCCTGACGTCACAGCAGAAACTGACGTGCTACAATCGACGACAGCCTGACGTCACAGCAGAAACTGACGTGCTACAATCGACGACAGCATGACGTCACAGCAGAAACTGACGTGCTACAATCGACGACAGCCTGACGTCACAGCAGAAACTGACGTGCTACAATCGACGACAGCCTGACGTCACAGCAGAAACTGACGTGCTACAATCGACAACAGCCTGACGTCACAGCAGAAACTGACGTGCTACAATCGACGGCTCAAGGTCTCGCTTCATAATACTGTCACCTTGTAGGATTTCAAAATATACCGATGTTAATATCCCATTAAAACCATTCTGTAAAATTATCAATTCTATAAAACTGTTGTCAATTCTGACAAAGAGCCTGTGATATACTCATACATGTACATTTTTTTTGTCTTCTTACAAACTTTCATATTAATATTTTATACTTTATAAGCACTGGTACTGTAATTCTTCAACATTTTAGCGTGTTGGCAAGGTGTTTACTCAGACATATTCTGCAGGCAATATTGGTTGTAGATGAATGAAATTACACTTTTTTTGAAGCCCTGAAATTGCTAATCCAATCAACCTGGGTGGGGGGGGGGGGGGGTTTGTCCCCAAAATCAAATAAAAAAATGTGCGTAAATTGCACTGGAAGTTACTCTTTCCATACGAGCAGGTTGAAAAATTAGGGTAAGTCCCCACACAAAATTATACTATACATACACAAATATATTCGAGATATCTGAAATTGGGTAATGCAGCGAGTTTAAAGTACAAAACAGTACTTCTCCTGTACATACTGGAATTCTTCAGGCTTGCTTGTTCTCAGATAAAAGGCTAAGGAAAACAAAGGGAAGCATAAATTCTAACATTTATATATACAGTTGATGTCAATCTTGTTAAGTATTTGATTAAAATGGACAAAAAACAATTGAATAAAACAACAACAACCAGTGTTAAGATAAAAAAAACCCGGGCACTTCATTGTATTGAAATTCTTAAAAGCTTTTGGATTCTGATAAGAGTTATCTTTTCTTGGTTAGACACTCCATTGCTTCACTTAATAGTTGCGAGATTAATTTGCATGACACAAAGTCTACTTTTTTTCTGATTTTCATTGCATGAGCACTGCGTGAACACACCAAAAAAAAAAAATACGTTTAGCTATAATAAAAGGCAGACAAAATTTTACCAAGAACTGACATGTTTGTGTTCGAGAAGGTTGAAGGTTTACATCACTTTCATCTCCTTACTTAATTTACTTCATAATTATGGTGCATGACCAACCTAGAAACCACCAAGACTTAAGTCCCTTTTAGCATGGATTGAAAGAGAAAGTTATATTTTGGGGTTAGCCTTAAAGTGTAGAAATACACATATCGTGAAAATCCCAGTGCCGTTTGATTTTGAAAAGCCTTGTAATAAGTCACAAAAACTTATGTATGTTCAAGGCAAAAGTACTCTACCCGATCAAAACATCACTGTGATCGGATTTTTGTGAAGAATAAATTGATCTTGTGACAACAACAACAACTGATTGACCAAGCCAAACTGGACAAACAATCTGAAAAGTTCCTGTCTTATGAACGCGGACTTTCATCAGGTGTTTGGAATCTGTAGCCATTTTTTGCTTAGATTGCAATATATAGACAACCTTACACATGTTGTATAATCAGCACAAAATACTAATTACGGATTTTCTTGAGATAATAGGGCCCAGGATAGATACAAATTCTCAGGAGTTCCGCGTGGGGGTGCTCAAGCATGTATCAGAAGTTGGAGTTAGTAAACGCTCCATTCGCCCAACCCTCATGTGCGAAAGCTGTGTACCACCAAGGTCATAACCCCAACTTCCTGTATATGCACGAGCGCCCCCCCCCCCCCCCCCCCTGGAACTCCAGAGCACTATCGATGACAGGCCCGGTCTACAGACTACAATGAAAGTACTAGCGTACAAAAATAACAGATGTATATGCGTAATATCAAAGGTATACATATAATATAAATAAAGTTAAAACAACTTATTTTGTATTTACTGAGACGCATAATAATGCTGTTTTTTGTCTCCAAAGTTAACAATACGGCTACAATAAGTTAATTATAAGTATTTCAGTTAAAAGCATTTCGTAAGTTATATTCTCAAAAAAAAACACCGCATGAAATTGATATGTACTACAGAAATTATAATGTACATTTGTGTGAAAAAAAGCAAGCAAAACAATGTGCAACTTTCACCAGATCTGCGCATCAAGAGACAATCCATGAAACGGTCACACTTGTAAACAGTTATCCACTGATTTGACAACTACTGATTTGAATTTAAGTTTTGTCAACAAATTTTAAGAGATTTCAAATGTCAATGTTGGTCACCAATCTCACTGAGATCAAAAGCAATCCATGTTTAAAAGCTTATTTGTAGGCCTTGTGCTTTGTGCATTTTAATGAGAATGACATTTATTCGATGGCAAAGGTTAAACTTTCCAGATCCAAATTCATGAAAAAACATGGGGCTGAAGAGAAGGGAAGAAAACAGCAGAGGAATTAAATGCTGTCTCGCTGTATTAAGAAAAAGACACAAAACCTCTCTTGCTCCTAAGGGCGTGAAGATTTCCCAAGCGAAGTCTCTCAACAGTCTGGATCAAGCTTTTTGTTTAATTTTCACGTTTCCCGATTAGATTCAAGGCATTGTACGTGGAAACATCAGGGCTGAGTAGGCGTGTACTTAGCGACAAAATCCACATCATTGGTTGTTTTGCCATTCTGAACGTTTTTATTCCCGCTTTTGAACGACGAAGAAATTTCCTCGAACGACTTGTTCATGGTTTCAGGAAGGGTCTTGTACAAGAATGCCACAAACAGGAAGAGAAGACCCGTAAATGGCAGGAAAGAATAGTCCCCGAGCCCAAGCTACAACAAGAAACAAATAAATAAAGACAGTTGAACATTTGTTGTGTATGTGTATGTGTATGTATAAACAAATCAGATTAGAAAAAGGATATCAAACTTAACGTATACAGGATATCTGTATTAGTTATCTACAGGATAACTTAACATTTTTACAGGATAACTAATGGAAATTGTCTCCATTTTGATACCTTGGTTTTGGTAGCAGGATAGACAGAAACATAGTCAGACAATCTGGACTTCTTGCCATATTTAAAAGCTTGCTTGTAGCAGACACATGGATGTAAAACTTCGGCTCATACCATGAAGGAATTTACCTTTACATGAATTCTAATACATAACAGATGTTAAGGTCATCAGTTTTGTAATTTATGGTGCCCTAATTAACACAATGCATGGCGTCAATGGTGGAACATCCCCCTCATATTGTGCTTTACTTTATTTATTTGGTTGGTGTTTTACGCCCTAGTAAAAAAATATTTTATTTTTACAACTGCAGCCAACACTATGGTGGAAGGACATCAGACAGAGCCCGCGGGGAACTCATCCCCAGGTTGCTGGCAGACCTTCTCACATATGGCTGGAAGGAAGCCAGCATGACATATAGTACTTTACAAGTATATGTATACAAAACCTGAGCTGAGTAAATGTGGTACGTTTTAGGATATATATACCACCCTTAATGTCCACCTATACCACCCTTAATGTCTACCACTCTTAATGTCTACCTATACCACCATTAATGTCTACCTATACCATCCTTAATGTCTACCCAGACCATCCTTAATGTCTACCTATACCACCCTTAATGTCTACCTATACCTATACCACCCTTAATGTCTACCTATACCACCCTTAATGTCTACCTATACCACCATTAATGTCTACCTATACCTATACCACCCTTAATGTCTACCTATACCACCATTAATGTCTACATATACCACCCTTTATGTCTACCTATACCTATACCACCCTTAATGTCTACCTATACCACCCTAATGTCTACATATACCACCCTTAATGTCTACCTATACCACCCTTAATGTCTACCTCAACACTGATTCCAGTATACGAGAGAGTGGGTCATGAATTTTACCCCTGGCGCTACTAAATATGTACACAGAGTACCAATGATGGAACAACTGTGACAATATTTATTTATTTATTTGATTATAGTTTTACACCGTGCTCAGGAATATTTTACTTATACAACGGTGACTACATCATGGCGGGAGGTTGCTGGTAGAGCAGGCTGCTGGGAGACTTTCCCACATACAACTGGAGAGGAAGCCAGCATAAGCTGGGTTTGAACTCACATCGATCGCATTGGTGAGAGGTTCCTAGGTCACTGCGCCCTGATACAACAATGTATCATGATTGTTGTGCTTAGCATGTAGGTAAAACATGAGCTCCATGATGTAGGCATTAGGTTTTAACATACCAGCCCTAATATTTACCTTGACACTGCTATCACCATTACTAGATGCAAATGCCCATACCCTTGGTATGACACAGGCTATACATGTACTTTGTACAGGTGAGCAAAAAAAAATTATCTTTTTTTCTTATGGCATTATAATCTACTTGTGATGTACAAAATGAAATGAAGAGATAGAGCGTTTATGAAGTTTAATGGGAGTTGCTGGAGGTACAGGAGCCACTTTCACAAAGCTTTGTACATCGATTTTTTAATAAATTTTCTTGTAAATGACATCGCCTTATGGCACTATAACCTAGACATCTTTCATGAAAAAAAAGTTACGAGAAATATGACCTATGAAGTCTTGTGAAAGCAGTCCAAGAATTGGACCCCAGACACACTATAAACCCATTGAAATCATTCCATCTTTTCACTAATTTTCATACAAAACTTTGCCTGTAATCAACATAAATCTGTTCAGTTTCGTGTCATCGAACACAAAGGATACAGACACTGACCTGCATGTACTGGTATAGAAATCCCACTGCAAAGTTGGCAACCCAGTTGACAAGAACAGAAACACTGATGGCTGCAGTGCGTGGGCCTTGCGAAAACAGTTCTGCGACAATCAGCCATGGTATGGAACCTGAAAGAAAAAATTTTGCCTATTTAACGAGATACACTACTTTTCACAACTCGTACAACTTTGTAAACTCCTAAGATTTAGCAAAGAACTCATGAACTTTCCCACACCAGTATGTGGTATACAGATATGTAAATCACACTGGTTGGGAGACAAGTGGTCTTCAAGGGACCAGTACATAACTTCACTTACCCTAACTCTTCGACCTTTTCAACTGTCCTTTCAGCCAACATTTTGAAACATTATGAGAGAAGTATGAAGCATAGACAAATACTCTGCATAGTTTGATGTTTGCATCTTAAATGACACAAACAAATCATTTTTAGCATCATTTTCCTAACAATTGTATGCATAACTTCCACTGAAAAAAAAAAAGCTTTAGTTGTTGAAAAGAATGGAGATTTACGGCACATGAAGACCCCACAGACAATACTACAGTGGGATTTGGAACAGGAATTTGAGCTCTAGTGGACAGGACTTTTGGGTAATTATTGTTAGTTTCTTTCACAAATAAAACTTATTCCTTGTTTTTAAAACAAGTTATTGAAAACATTTTTTTTTTCAACAACACTATACTTAATAAATCACTGTAAAAAGGATCAAACTTGAGGAGGAAAAGTGTGACATCTAACCAGATTTTTATGGTACTTATCCACAAAGTTCCACATATCAATTCCATTTCGCCATTAATCTTGTTCTAAAATTTACCCTGCAATTTATATCATAGTGGCCATAATTATGATGAAAATGTCCGTCAGCAGTAAAGGCCAAAGGGAGATAACTCACCTGGACCAAGCGCGAATGATGCTACATACAGGAGTGACATGACGATACTGGCGATGTTGAACCAGGCGACCTTGTGCTGAAAAACAAACAGGAATATTCTGTGTGAGTGCTTGCCAATAGTGACCTGAAACTGTCTTCAAATTCCTTAACAGGCTCATGCTGTATTTGACCTTGAATGTCATCCCAGATTATGTCTCTGATCTCACCAGACGCAGAGAGATGTATTTTATTTAGGGAGGTATTTTGAGGTTTTCTTGTAAGTTAGGATAATATCCAGTTGGAAAATATGCAAAAATCTCAGCACCAAAATTAATGTATCATAAACTTGGTTTGCCCCTGAAAATGCAAATATCATTCACAACTAATTCACACATTTCGCTGATTCTCTGGGTTCTATTTGCCTCGTCACATGACTGAAAAATTGTTAAGTACGACTTTAAACCCCAAACACTCACTCACTGACTCTATCTGCCTATAAAAATCTTACAGACTCAATTTCAGGCCAACTACAGGAGTATTTCACCTATAGTCTGGTGTGTAAGAATCAACCCTTGATTGAGAAGCACCTAAAGATACTTTTTAAACCAACAAGTAAATTTTCCTGATAATAAATTTATCAAACTTCTCACAAAATTAATCAGTTGTCGAATATAGCAGATGAATCAATCAGAATCAAGCAGAATGTGCCACTTGAAAATTACCGAAATTTAAGCACATATAGCAAATCCCACGCTACTGCTTTTATTGTATAGTTACTTACTCTCAAAGCCAAAGTGATGGTGATGAGAAGGCTGAAGATGAACATGCTGGCTAAACCCGAGAGGTGGAGAGTACGCCTTCCCACGCGGTCCATCAGCGGGATGGTGATGAACGTCATGACAACCATGACCGCCCCCACACCGCTGGTGGCGTATGAAGCCGTGCTAGATGATAGTCCCGCACTCTCGAACAAACCCACAGAGTAATAAAACACCTGGAATGAAAAATGTAAGTCTCATATTGTAAACTTCTTTAAATACTTCTTTCTTAACTGTGAAAGAACTTATAGTTGGTAGCCAGGCTATGAAAGAGAATGCCAGTAGGAGACATAAGAATGCAAAACGTCAGTACTGCCAAGTAATAAAGTTGTAATATGTACCTAGAGCATCAGCAATGGAACACCCCCCCTCCCCCTCCCCCCAATGACATTTTACTACGTATGTATGTACACTGTATGTAAAATCTCAGCTCAATACATACAGTACCTAACATCTACCTGAGCACCGATTCTAGTTCATAATACACACAGTCATGAATTTTGTTATTTACGGTACTGTAGTTAATAATCAAACAGCACATCAGCATTGGAACACCCTCTCGTTTTTGCTCTACATGTAAAAAAAAAAAACCTTAGCTTAATACATGCAGTAGTTTGTAATAGACTCTCCTAACATTTCACATCCTGTTTCTGACACTCACGGTACAGCATAAGCTATGTGTATCCATAAGATTAATGGATGCTATTTTGGTAGCTTATTTACCTGTCCAACTATAGCATAATGAAATGTACTATTTACATGCAACATTGAGAAATCAAGTACATGTACTTGTACCTTGGTATCACCCAAAGCTGATGAATCCTTAAAGAAGTTTCAAAGACTTGAAATTCAACCTTTCAACAGATTTCAATGAATTTCGAAAGTTTGAAGGAGAAATGAGCACTCTTTTCCTATACAACTAGGAGGGGGTGTGTTCTTTATATATTTGATTGGTGTTTTATGCTGTACTCAAGAATATTTCAAAGAAATGGGTAACTCTGCGAAAAACCCACAACTACCCGCAGGTTGCTGCAAGACCTTCCCACCAGAGAGGAACCAGTATGACTTGAACTTCAACTCCCAGCAACTGTGTAAGTGACAACTCCTGAGTCAATGTGCACCAGCCCCACAGCCACAGAGACTCCATAGGAGTGGGTTAAGATGCTTGTCTATTAATTGCTCGGACACAAAAGGTAAAGATTCAATCCCATCTGCTGACAAGGAGTTTTCCAGATTCATTTCACGCCACCGTTCTTGTGGTCGTTATGACAATAAGGGGTATAAAACACTCTTTTGGCCACTGGGGAAATCACCCAATATGGCACACGGGTTAAAAAAAACAAGACAACACATAACATAAGCTGAGTTCTTTGGGATTAGGGGTGTAAACCTGCCTAAATTGCCACAGCTAAACTTTCTGAAGTGCTTGATAATTAAATAAATCAATTTTTTTTCTGGGATTCAAGGATGCACAATGTTAAAGCAACCAGAAAAGGTGAACAAGGGCTTGGGTGAAGAAAGCAGAAACAGCTGTGTTCTAGGTTATAGATACCTCATGTCTGATTGATCGAAATTGATAACAACTGTCCGTTTCCTCAAAGGGTGTGATTTTGCTTACTTCAAACTGCGATACCTCAGTTATGCAACATCACAAAGACAAAAAGTTACGTTCTTTAATCTTCGTGTGGGTTGCCTTATCGATGCAGTTTTGGCAAAACTACAGTCATAATTTGAGAAGTTATTCCAGAGTTGGTTAGTGTTTTACGCCGTACTCAGGAATATTTCACTTATCCAATTGAGGCCAGCATTATGGTGGGAGGGAACAATGCTGGGAAATAGTCCAGAGTTAATTCTGGTTTTCAATCTGTGTGTTAATTGATTGAAAGGCAAACATCTGCAACTATCACACAGCCATGACAAAATTAAGCTCCCCGCCACCCCTCCCCGCCCGCACCAAACACACACACCTCCCCCCACTTTCTGTCCCCTTCTCACCGCTACCCCCCTCCCCCCATCCCCCCACTTTCTGTCCCCTTCTCACCGCTACCCCCCCTTCCCCCCACTTTCTTTCCCCTTCTCACCGCTACGATCCCGGAAAACTGCTGAGACAAATGCATCACGATGCTGATGAGCAGCGGCCATCTCAGATTACTCGCCTTGAACAAACCTACAATGGACACCTAGAGAAAAAAAAACATAGAAAGAAAGAAAAACATGATAATTTCAAGGCAAACCTATTTTTGTCTACCTGCAGAACACTACTATGTGTGTATTCCTGTGTCAGTGTGCTTTGGTTACTGTAAATTTTGAATCTTTTCAACCGCTACAGCACTTTTTGGAGTGGAAGTTATACATACAATTATTAAGAAAACGACGCTAACAATTATTTCTTTGTGACTCTGAAGATGCAAGGTTCATAACACTATGGGAATTATTTCTCTGACCCCTACAGTCCTCTCAGAATGTTTAAAAATATTGGTTGCAGACGTGGTTGAAAACGTTGAAGAATTAGGGTACTTAGTTATTGGGGTTTAACAGTGCTTTAAAGCAACAATTTTGTAAAAGGAAACTGACAACAGACATTACACACCACCCAGTCACAATATACAGACATCAGACATTACACACCACCCAGTCACAATATACAGACATCAGACATTACGCACCACCCAGTTACAATATACAGACATCAGACATTACACACCACACAGTCACAATATACAGACATCAGGAATTACACACCACCCAAACACAATATACAGACATCAGGAAATACACACCACCCAGTCACAGTATACAGATATCAGGCATTACATACCACCCAGTCACAATACAGACATCAGACATTACATACCACCCAGTATATGGAGGGACCTGGCCTAATAATACTTGAACTACCTCCTCTAGCAAAGCTTGGGCCTCCGAGGCCGAGGTGCATGCCAGCACTTACACAATGGAGCCTCTCCCCAATACAGTCACTGAGAGATCAGGTCCAGCTCATGCTGGCTTTCTGGCTGAACGTGGGAAGATCTGCCAGCAACCTGTGGATAGCTGTGGGTTTTTCCCCCGGGCTCTGCCTGGTTTCCTCCCACAATAATGCTGGCCAATGTCTTATAAGTGAAATATTCTTGAGTATGGCGTAAAACACCAATCAAATAAATAAATAAATATAGCAAAGTCCAACTTATAAACAATTCTGTCAAAGTTGGCATAGAAATATAGAACACATGCAGAGTAGTGAACAGTTCCAAACCTTGGCTTCCTGATGCTGAGCCTTGTCCTCATTCTTGATTTCATCCAAGTCAGCTGTCACATCCGCTTCACCACGTAGAGCTCGCAAGGCTATCAAAATGAAAGTGAAAGTAAGCTATTGAAAAAAAAAGCTGTCAAGGCTATCATTAATATGAAAGCGAAAGGAACTAGGGTTTTAAGCTTTCAGTTTTGTCTGTTAGGACTATTATTATTATTCACGTCAATAAACGTATCGTGTTTTTCTGGTCAGGCAGAAATTCACGAAACTCAAGTATGTATCAGTGAAGGGTTTGAAAGTGTGCCCCATAACTTCTGGAGTGATTCAGTCACATGACTTGGCAGCCATGTTGTATTTTAATGAACAGCCTATAAGAAGATACCAGTACTTCTCCAAAACAGCTGAATCTATGGACATCAAAAGATTACATATCACACATGTACCTCTAGTTTATCATCTACGATCACCTGCAGGTTGCTACCTGGTTACATCGAGGCCAACAATAATGACACATTAAGTTTGACGGAGCCATCACAGAGTCACAGTGGAGCAGTCAGCGATGGACTGTGCCAAGGGGAGACAACTCACCCTTTGTTGCTGCCTCCTCTCGTCGTTTGGTGATGAGTAAATAGCGGGGACTGTCTGGGCAGAATGGCATGGTCAAGACCTGTACGGCGCACGGAATGATGGCGAGCCCTGGAGGGGGAGAACAAAAAGGCAAGGGGAACAGAGTAAAAGCATACTCTTCACAGAACTCCAAATTATCACTGGCTTGCACAGTTGGTCAAGCCAGTAGGGTGACGTATCAGAATTTAACTCAGTTACCAGAGAGCATACGTACAATGACAATCTACAAGCAACAATATGGTACATATGGATCTATGCTTTAAGTTATGCGACTCTTAAGACGCACGCTCTAACAATCAGGCCACCGAAGTGGTCAGTCTAAAATTATGGCTTCAAGATGCTATCATCTAGATGAAAAGATATGAAATGAAATATAAGACAGAAAAACAAGCAGCTTTCTGCTCAAGTAAATAAAATGGTTGATTTCATGTCAAATAAGAGTTTTACTGTTTTTCAGTCGTTTAACTGAGCCTTCCTGTTGATGTCCAAAAGTTGTCTCCCCTCACCTAATAAGATATGCCATCCACTTTCACTCCCAAGTACTTCTGGGAAACCGACAATCTGCGAGCCGAGGATTCCCACTGTAACACCAAGCTGATTGAGCGTGCCCAGTGCACCTCTGATGTTAGCCTGGGCTATTTCTGACAGGTAAATGGGGGTAAGTCCTGTGTACAAGCCTGCAAATAGAAGACAAGTCAGCTGGAATAAAATCACTGTTCTGCACTCATGGAGGGTCCTTTCTGGCTAAGTGATCTAATGTGTCATCCTTCCTACAGAGGACTAAGGTAAGATGCTTGAATCCGATTCCTACTGGTTCATGTATGGCCATTATTGAAGATTCATGCAATGTGAAGTTCAAGTTTTCAACCTTCATCATAGAGTACAAGATTAAGGCTTTCAAGGGTAAGGCCACACCAATTAAAACTCCTGTTTTATGGACAGAATAAAAATCATTTTTTTATGTCATAGGAGGGTATAAAAAATAAAAATAAAACTTGAAATTCATCTAATTTGCAGAAAATATGGACTGTCCCAGCAATTCTTTCTGTTCAAGATATATTTACATGATCCGAAAGCCTTAAAAAACAGCAAATTCATAAAAACCTAAGGATCAGAGAAAATAAAAAGTGAATTGTCAGTTTTATTTTTATTGCATTATGGGGATTTCTAGTGTAGGCTTGCCCGTAAAAAACTAAAACTGTGTCGCCTAAAAAAAACATACTGACGAAAAATATGCATGACTGGTCATTGTGATTACAAGATGGCAAATATGCAAACCGAATTTGAAAACTGTGTTGTTTTTTTTTTTTCATTGGTTCGAAAACTGTACATTTCCACAATCACCATTTTATAGCTATGTTTCATGAAGACTTTAATCGCTTTAGAGCGAATGTCTATGGTATTCATTTACTTATTTGATTGGTGTTTTACGCCGTTCCTGAGAATATTTCACTTATACGATGGTGGCCAGCATTATGGTGGGTGGATACCAGGCAGAGCCCGGGGGAAACCCACTACCATTCACAGGTTGCTGGCAGACCTTCTCCGAATGTATGTTATTTAAATAACTCTAATCCAATACATGAATGAATGAAAGCCCAGCTTCACAAAGCAGCCTACAACAATTTTTTTATTGTACATTTGTTGTAAGATATTTTGTTCGTCGCAATTACCGTACCATTGTCGTTTATGTGGGATTATCTTTGCGAAACTGTGCTCTGTTCTTCAGCTCCAACCAAAAGTGACAGTAACATGTGACAGTAATAAGTGTCAGCATGTCTTCATACTAGTACAGCAAGCCCATATAAACTACATGTACTCACGTTCTCAACCTCTCTCACACTTATGTGGGAAATATCGTTAGAAACTTGCCAAATGTTGATTGTTTACCCTGATCACCAATGTTTCCTGACAATGCATAATACTGATGGCCACTATATATGTAAGTGAGAAATTGTCGTCTATGGTGTTACACAACAACCAAATATATGAAAACATATTTTCCTACTGCTGGATTTATTTATGATTAGTATTTGCTGTATCTTTCAATGATTCACTTCAATATTTGTGCAAGCCCATGAGATTCTCACCACACGTCCATGAACGGCCACCACAGGTTCACGAAATGTCCACAACAAGCCCACAAAATGCCCACCACAGGCCCACGAAATGCCCACCACAGGTCCACCAAAGGCAAACTACAGGTCTAACTCAGGCAAACCACAGATCCAACACAGGCAAACCACAGGTCCACCACAAACAAACCACAGGTCCATCAAAGGCAAACCATAGGTCCACCACAGGCAAACCACAGGTCCACCACAGGCAAACCACAAGCCCACCAAAGGCAAACCATAGGTCCACCACAGGCAAACCACAGGCCCACCTCAGAAAAACCACAGGTCTACCACAGGCAAACAACAGGTCTAACTGGCAAATCACAGGTCCATCACAGCCAAACTATACATCCACCAAAGGCAAACCAATGTCCCCCACAGGCAAACCACAGATCCACCACAAGCAAACCACAGGTCCACCACAGGTCCACCAAAGGTAAACCATTGGTCCACCACACGCCGCGCACAGGCCCACCACAAGTCCACCACAAACTAACCAGAGACATTCTCTCAGCAGGCTACAGACAAGCAACATGGATACCCTTAGAAAACATCTCCTCCAGCTTGGGACCTTATTACTCTCACTGTAGATGTCAGACTTACCGCAGTTGATGCCAATGAGTAGTCGTCCAATAATAATCATCTCGTAGGAGTCGGCATAGCGACTCGTCAACATCAGAATCCCCGCGCCTAGACCAATCACACAATTTAACAGGAAGCCATTTTTTCTGGAAATTTGAAATGTCGAGAGAGGAAAAAAAAAGATATGCTTGTTATTAATTTATTTTCAATAAGCCAATGTCATTAATGGCAGATCAAATCTGTTGGACGTCCCTGAAAGTAAATTAGAACAAACTTTGCCATTCATGAATTTAACACGAGGATATTTTTATTTATCTTAAATCAGAATCGTTTCTTTTGGTTTACTTTTCAACCATTTCAACCAGTTTCAAAATTTCAGAACTACACAAAAGCAGTTACTGGACATAAGTATACTTAATCAACAGTAAAGCTCTAGCAGTAAAGTGTAAGTCTTTCAAATTAACGTTTTCACGAGACTAAAGAGAAGCTTATTCAATCGGCAAATCTTCATTAATTTGGAAAGTCCATAATCCTCATTCAATCTGCACCCAGTTAAATCTGATTGAAACCGATTCAATGTTGTGTGTCTACAATGTAAGATTTTGATTTCCAAAGACTGATAGCAGTTTCTCGCCACAAAATCTGAAAAAATTTCAAACTAATTTACAGTGGTTTATTAACCAAATTAATGTACTAGAAATTGCGCACCACCAAAAGTCCACTGCCCATTAGTAAATGGACTTCACACAAAAACTGGAAGCCTATTGCCCATTAGTAAAAGGACTTCACACAAAAATTGGAAGCCTATTGCCCATTAGTTAATGGACTTCTCAGAACATTAGTTAGAGGCCTTTTGACATTTTAAAGGTGAATAAAAGTCTCAAATTATTACTTTTGCTGTTGAAACTTAAATTTGTCCAGATACAGATATCTCCCCCCCTTTCAAACAAACTTCAAAACAACTTTCTAACATAGATAGAACTCTTAAAATCCACGAAATTGGCTGATTTGGTCACTGACGAATTTTTATGTCGAACACAATATGTCAGCAATCTTCTGTTGAATTTTCTTTTCAAAAATGATTCAATATTTTCACATTTTAGCCCAATGTGGCAAAACTGACAGAGGACTACAGATATTCCAAATTAATTTTCTCACACCAAAGGAATTAGAACTGACACATTAGTAGCGACACACAATTAGAAGAGTTGGGACATGTTCAATCACGCAAGAATATTGCAGGAATTCTCAGATAGAACGATAGAAATCACACACAAGCTTTAAGGTTAAATCCCTATAATTCATAACGACCTTAAATACCTGTCCGAAAGAAAATATGACAAGTCTGATTGTGGCACCAAACTCAAGTCGGAGAAACCAGTAAACTTATAACAGTCATTACCATTTTTTTCTGATATGTCTTTTTTTTTAAATTATGAATGGCTTGGAGAATAAATTACAGATTACTGTCTAGGACAAATAATGATAAGCACCAAATATATCTGCCATATCTGGTGGGAGCCCCCTGAAATTTGAAACAACTCTCTGAAAATATTTCTGCCATATTTAACAGAGAGCATATTAACACTACTCTGCTAAAATCCACATATTTTGGCCACATTTAATCAATCTTTCTTTAAACACTGTTACAAAATATTCAAAGAGCGAAATACATTGACCTAGCATTAAAAAAGCTTTCTGCCTTTATCAAGGTAAAATAACACATGATTTATTTATTTATTTGATTAGGGTTTAAGGCCTGACTAAAGGATATTAATAAATAGTAAATCGTATTATTGTAAACTTTTCTTTCTGAAAGATAAATATCCACAAAAAATCGTAAATATGGCCAAAATATGTGGATCACAACTTCAACCTCAATTAATTTTTTTTTTCTACCATTCCTTCAGATTTTCTGTGACAAATTTTCACGTCTCCCACAAATACTTCAGCCGTACTTGAAAAAGGAGATATGTGTGAACAGTTGCCAGTCACCAAATAATTCTGCCATATTTGGTATCTTGCCTGAAATTAAATATCTAAATAACGGCACAGTGAATGATGTGAAAAAAAAAAAAATACATCACCAAACACTTCAGCCATGCTTGGTGAGGCCCCTGAAAGTGAAAACGCATCCCCAAATATCTCTGCCATATTTGGGAAGCTTGACCTTTGCCATTTTTGTCTCCCTGAGCTGTGATTGGTTAAAAGAAATACAAATCACTACGGGTTGAAAATGAACCAAACGCTTCTGCCGCATTCGATCCACAAGTCTGATGCCACCGAAAACGTGATCCCGTCTTCGATAAAATCCTAATTCTGAAATCTGAACATGAAAAACGGGGAAATTAATTTGCTTTTAATTTGTTAGTTGGGAATTTGTCTTAACAATGACAACAAAAAAAACAGTACAAATCCATAGGTGATGAATAGATGACCGCCTGATTTAATTACCCACGATGCATCAGGAAGGCTTCTTGAAGGTATCACACCCATTGATCAAAATGGGGTGGCCATTCCTCTGACCCCTTAATTCAGAGAATGGGTTCTTCCATCACTGGGTTGCTTCACTTTCACCAGCTGTAGATAAAAACCATGGCGATATCATGGCAACAGAAAATGACAACCGCAAAAGTAAACTTTAGCTTTTGCATCTCACAAAGTTCATGTAACACACAATTACCAATATTCAAGAATTAGGTTAACAGAGAGAAAATATTACATAGTCAAAGTGATGCTTTTGTTAAGAAATTAAAGAGAAGAAAAAGAAAATGCAGTGAATGTATAGAAAGCTGTTCACCCCCTAGAATTAAATGAACTAATCCACTCAGACATGCATTAGTCAAACTGGTTGATACTTCTTAATCTTTCCACATTTACGTTGACATAATATATGTATTCATTTACAGCTGAACAAATGTAGAATTTATGTAAACATTTTACACAAGGTTAATACGTTTCAATTCACTTTCCATTCGTTCATTAGCATGTGATGTATCACACCCAAGAACTGAACTTATACGCTGACAAAAGCACATAAAGAGAGAAAAATATGCCACGTTCTCTTTTCTTTTCCACGATTCCACATCTATACATACATAAAACTACTGTAATGTGCTAGGAGATTGGATATGGCTGGCGTATTGCTACAGTGGCCTTATTAAGCGATAATCCGTCCTGCAAACTGTTGCACTCAATCAGCATTTGCTGTATCTTAGCAAAGACTTCAATTCACTTTTATGACGGCAGGAGTACATAAATTCAGAAAAGTATGCCACATTCACTTTTATCACGATTCCATATCTGCACATACATAATAAATGCACTGCAATGCCCATGAGGACTGGATATGGCCGCCATACTGCTGAAGTGACACGGAGTGACATTCATTCATCCTGATTGGTGGACTTAATCACAGAAACAGCCAATCAAAATCTCACTTGGCTTCTTCCAGAGGCATTTAGGAATTGGGATGGTGTAGATTGACAGAGGCATTACCTATGGATAACAACTCCTGGATTTGTGTTGGTGACGTCTCGATGTAGGTTCTTACATCGTTATCATCGTTACACGGTTTGATAACGATGTAAGAACCTAAAAAAAAAAACGTCACCATCACAATTAAATCCAGGAGTTGTTATCCATAAGTAATGCCTCTGTCAATCTATAAAATCTCACTTGACTATTACTAATTTATTATGATGATTTCTGGTGGGAAATTGAACAGAAATATGGCTGAATGTGGTAGTGAAAGTGTTGTATGGATCCGCCTGATCCAGAAAATCAACATGGTTTTGAAGTCACAGAAACAATATCAAATGGAATTCAAACATCAAATTTAACATAAAACACAAAAATATTCATGGTTTGAAATTTCAGGTGCATGGATATTCATATAGTCAGGGGTCAAATGTTTAGTGACCCCCTTGTTTTAAAGAGCTCAAAATAGAAATGCTTATAATCCGTTCTACGTAACATCGCTTCAAGTAGCCTGTCAAACTGCAGGGAGTGCACACGTGGACAAACTACAGGAAGTGCACACATGGACAAACTACAGGAAGTGCACACATGGACAAACTACAGGGAGTGCACACATGGACAAACTACAGGAAGTGCACACGTGGACAAACTACAGGGAGTGCACACGTGGACAAACTACAGGGAGTGCACACATGGACAAACTACAGGGAGTGCACACATGGACAAACTGCAGGGAGTGCACACATGGACAAACTGCAGGGAGTGCACACATGGACAAACTACAGGGAGTGTACACGTGGACAAACTACAGGGAGTGCACACGTGGACAAACTACAGGAAGTGCACACGTGGACAAACTACAGGAAGTGCACACATGGACAAACTACAGGAAGTGCACACATGGACAAACTACAGGGAGTGCACACATTGACAAACTGCAGGGAGTGCACACATGGACAAACTACAGGGAGTGCACACATGGACAAACTACAGGGAGTGCACACATGGACAAACTACAGGGAGTGCACACATGGACAAACTGCTGGGAGTGCACACATGGATAAACTACAGGGAGTGCACACATGGACAAACTACAGGGAGTGCACACATGGACAAACTGCAGGGAGTGCACACATGGACAAACTACAGGGAGTGCACACATGGACAAACTGCAGGGAGTGCACACATGGACAAACTACAGGGAGTGCACACATGGACAAACTACAGGGAGTACACACATGGACAAACTACAGGGAGTGCACACATGGACAAACTACAGGGAGTGCACACATGGACAAACTGCTGGGAGTGCACACATGGATAAACTACAGGGAGTGCACACATGGACAAACTACAGGGAGTGCACACATGGACAAACTGCTGGGAGTGCACACATGGACAAACTACAGGGAGTGCACACATGGACAAACTGCAGGGAGTGCACACATGGACAAACTGCTGGGAGTGCACACATGGATAAACTACAGGGAGTGCACACATGGATAAACTTCAGGGAGTGCACACATGGACAAACTACAGGGAGTGCACACATGGAAAACTGTAACATAAAGCCATGGGGTACTTCTCTCTCTGTACGCATATTGCTGCTGATGATGACAGTGATGCAGTTCAGGAGTGGAGGTTAAACGACCTTGTCAAGTACGGGACAACATCAACATTCTGACTTTCTAACCACAGCCAAGCCAGCTGCAACCACATTTGAGAAGGTTCATAAAAGGCCAGTAGAAACTACAGAGGGAATTGTGTGGTTTGGTGCCATATAGCACAATGGTTATTACAGTCTTCTCTATTTCCTTTCCCCTGTTCATCGTTCAGTTTATCAGAAGAAACTACAAATGGTCGGTTCCCTTCATCGCTCTTCCCTCTTCAGAATTTTGCGGTTATCGAGTGGAGCTGTACATAAAGCCATTCTCCATCTTTGTTCATCGAGAAGAGTTTACAGTGATCAGTATGTAGCCGGTATCAGTCTTCGTTCTTCTGCAGCACAGTAAGTTTTGCGGTCACTGGTACATAGTGGTTCTTTGTCTTCGTTCACGGGTTTACTTCTCAATCCTTTTCCACAGGTGTGTCAAACGTTATGAATTATCAGTCTTGGTTTTTCATTCATCAGTCTTGTATCATGGTGAGAAAACAGATGAGATGTCTGACATAACGTGTATCGGCTCCGTTATCAGGGGAATAAGAACACATTTTCAGTCATCAGTCAATGCTCCTCATCCCTCACGGAATAACCAGTCATCAGTCACTGCTCCTCATCCCTCACGGAATAACCAGTCATCAGTCACTGCTCCTCATCCCTCACGGAATAACCAGTCATCAGTCACTGCTCCTCATCCCTCACGGAATAACCAGTCATCAGTCAATGCTCCTCATCCCTCACGGAATAACCAGTCATCAGTAACTGCTCCTCATCCCTCACGGAATAACCAGTCATCAGTCAATGCTCCTCATCCCTCACGGAATAACCAGTCATCAGTCAATGCTCCTCATCCCTCACGGAATAACCAGTCATCAGTCAATGCTCCTCATCCCGCAAGGAATAACCAGTCATCAGTCACTGCTCCTCATCCCTCACGGAATAACCAGTCATCAGTCAATGCGATCAGGAACAAGCGCAGTTATCAGTCTTTGTTTATGATTCATCGGTTTACATTTTGTGGTCATAAAGACATTCATTCATTGCTCAAAACATTCACGATTTAGGTTCTACTGAGTGATCGACAAACAGGAATGCCAAAAAGGCAGGGTTTGTTACACACAATTCCCTCTGTATCACAGCCTTAGCCAGGTGGGGATGGGGGAGCCAGGTGGTGAGTGAGTGAGTGCTTGGGGTTTAATGGCGTACTTAACAATTTTTCAGTCCTATGACGATGAAGGAATCCTTAGAGTGCATGTAATGTGCCTCCTTTTTGCAGGACGGATTTCCACTGCTCTTTTATCTAGTGCTGATCACTGAAGAAGGCAAGTAGGCCTCCCCGCCCCGAGCCATTATACTGATACGGGTCAACCAGTCGTTGCTCTATCCCCTTCATGCTGAACGCCCACTGAGAAGTTACAATTTCCTCTTTTATGGTCTTAAAAAGACTCGGGGATGGGGGAAGAGTGTCTCTTATTCTAGCAAAATTAACGCTGGACACAGTGTGAAAAACGGGAGGAAAATTGGAAATGAGACACTTTGATTTCAGTTTTAAATATATCTACGCTCTGTACTAGTGCCATTTATAGCCATAGCAAGGCCCTGTTAATTATATTGTAAGCCATTTTAGATGACAAAAATATCATATAACAGGGAACAAAGTTAATCTAGTCCACCTTTTTTTGTTAATATGCTTTATGCTGACATTCACACAATTTTCAAATTCATTCACAGAGTTCGTGAGAAAAACCAAATAATTGGTCACAATATGATAGCAATAATTTAGCATAGTGGGAAAACTAAAAATCACCTGAGTCTTAGTTAAGGTGGAAATAGTTGAGGTCTAAAGAAATGTGATACAACAACACACACCAAAACATTCAATGCTGAAAAAAAAAAATTCATATTTGTTGACGAAAAAATTACATGAAAATTTACCTGCCAAAAAAATCCGCCCACCATCCTCCGAGCAGACCACCAATCATACCTCCGATGGCGAAGATGGACACAATGATTGACCAATAGAGAGTCAGTCCATCCTCGTCAAACATTTCTTGCCCGCGAGAAATCGCAGACTCATTCAGGAATTGTTTGATCACCTGTAGGACAAAGTTGAAAGGTCAAAGGTCAGTCACTAACTATCATGTTGCTTTATTTAATTCCACGATAACCTCTCTTATGTAAACTATTTAAGTCGGAAAATAATTTTGCTATTTTCTGTAACTCCAGCTCCAAAATACTGCGAGTTTAATACAGGCCAGGCACTGCCATACGCCTCTCTTTGGAATAATGGAAGTGGTAAGGGTTGTATAGATGTTGGAAAGACAAATTCTCTTACCAATGTCTTTCTGCACAGAAGAGATCTGAAAGATTCTACAAACCATTCCAACTACTGTGCTTGTGTTGTGGGAATGTTCCTACCTGTAGCCATATTCACAGCATTGTCTTACTTGCTTACAATAATGTGCTGTCACATCTGCTTTATTTCACTGGTTTAAATGCGTTCTCATCTGTTTATGTGTGTTATCTCACCTGTTTTGCAGTTATCTCACCTGTTTCAAAGTGTAATGTCACCTGTTCATGTGTTATCTCACCTGTCTTGGAATGGTAGCTCAGCTGTTTGTGTGATCTCACCTGTTTGTGTGCATGTTGTCCTATGGTTTGTGTTATCTCACTGTTATTTCAGCTGTTTACATGTGATCTCACCTGTTTCTGCATGTTATCTCACCTGTGTACATGCATGCATTACCTCACCCGTTTGTGTTCTCACCCATTTTGGAGTGTAATCTCAACTGTCATCTCACATATTTGTTATCTCACCTGTTTGTTATCTCACTTGATTATGCATCTCACCTGATTATGTGCTCTCACCTGCTTGTCTTATCTCAGTTTACCTCACCCATTTGTGTTATCTCACTGGTTTGTATCATCTCACCTGTTTGTGTTATCTCACCTGTTTGTGTTATCTCACCTGATTGTGTGCTACTTCACCTGTTTCTTACCTCATCTGATTGTTATCTCACCTGTTTATGTGAGTTATTTCCCCTGTTTGTATGTATTATCTCACCTGTTTATGTGGAAGTTATCTCCCTTTTTTGGAGTATAATCACCTGTTTTGTGTAGTTATCTCGCCTGTTTGAGAGCATTATCTCACCTGTTTAGGAGCATTAATCACACCAGTGTTGTAGCCAAACTGTAGTGATCCCATCACAGCTGAAAACGTAGCCATTATCAGTCTCAGGGTGATTCTCTAGAAAAACAAATCGGCAAAACAAGATGTGATGCAATGGACTACATTGACATACCATAAGGTATTGCTGTAGATTGACAGGTGACAAAACATATCTGAAGCAAGCCACTAGCTCACAACACTGCCACCTGTATTCTACAGTAAGCTTATATCACTCCAAAACAGTTCCCCTTACCTGAGCCTGCTCTAGATATGTAGATTTGATTGTCCGTTTATAAATCCATGTCCTCATTCAGTCCATGTAATCTATGGCTTATCAATTCTATACAGTTATATTATTGCATAAGTCTTCCTTATGTTTACATCAATTATCTTTGAGTAAAAACTAGACTTAGAATAAAAGACAATTTGGATCATGTTTGCTATACATGGAAGAGAATCTTTTCCAACAAAATCAGCTGAAATTTCTTCTACTACCGAGCTCAAACCATTAGTAAAACAATTAGTTTTTTGGTCAATGGTTAGAAACTTTGAAAATCCTGATTTCCCTTAAAAACAGCTAAAACCATTATCCCTGCGATTTTACTGATTAGAACTTGCCATTTGTTCATTTGGGTAGGTCCTTCCCCTAGGGCCACACTAGGGCCACTTTCACAAAGCTTTTTAAGTCATATTTCTCATAATTTTTTCGTAAATCTAGGCCAAAAGGCAACGTCATCTATGAGAAAAGGTGCGAAAAACCGATTTACAAAGTTCTGTGAAAGACGGCTCAGGATTAAATTCACTGAGTAGATTAGTAATGTAATTCAGAACTCATTGAAAAGTGTGTTGTGTGCTGTGTTACCTGGTTATATAAAGCATTTATATATGCAATATATGCCACAACAAGAAAAGTAATCTTTGTACATGATATTACAGGTAATATGCATTAAACCATACTGTTAATTAAGCCGTCAAGGTAATATTTAAAGATCATGCCATGTAACAGCCATATATGGTCACATTGCAACTTAAGATCGTACGAAACTTGAAAGCACACACCAGGTCAGTTGTACATGTACCCACAAATTCACCTGCATGATCTAAAATACCGGTGCATGTACATCAGGGGGTGCATGTACATCAGGAATGCATGTACATCAGAGGTGCATGTACATCAGGGGTGCATGTACATCAGGGGTGCATGTACATCAGAGGTGCATGTACATCAGAGGTGCAATGTACATCAGAGGTGCATGTACATCAGGGGTGGATGTACATCAAGGGTGCATGTACATCAGAGGTGCATGTACATCAGAGGTGCATGTACATCAGGGGTGCATGTACATCAGAGGTGCATGTACATCAGGGGTGCATGTACATCAGAGGTGCATGTACATCAGAAGTGCATGTACAATACATAAAGCTGACTTTTTGCTGGAAATGAATGATCACTATTCTCAATTTTGTACAGTTGTTGTTTTCTTTTTTTAATAATTACATATGTAAGTAAACCTTGCAGTTATTTTTCTTTTCAAACACACTTTTGTTTTTGGCACACCTATGATAAACCAACATTCTGTAAGACAGTATTGCGAAAGCAAAGACAGAAATGGCCGTATTTTGGTTCAAATTGGACAAATCACATGTAGGGGTCCAAAACTCGAACTTGATCTGTAACTTTGATATGATTAACAATTTTCAAAACATGTCCAGAAAACTCTCCAAATTCTTTTCATTTTTGGAACACCTGGGTCTGCTCTTTGTAGCCAATATACATGTAATTGTAGCAGAAAGGTTTAGTTCATTTTCGTTTTCACATATAGCCTACAGCCCATCACAGAATAACCCCCCCCCCCACCCCGCCACCCCTCCGTAACTGATCAATAACCATAAAGCTAAGGTAGCTAGTCACACGCTTTCCTTCACCGTAATGGTTTTATTACATGCAAATAAGCAACAACTAAAATGTGAACAAAATGTAGCATCTTTATGAACATGTAATTGAAACAAAACACCTATCAATAAGTTATTAAAGTTGTTGAATGAACCAGTTCTTAGTTGTTAATTGTTGCTACAAATTGTAACTACTTACACAAAATTAATAGACAAAAAAGAAACATGTAAAAGATTGTTTTGAAATATTGTTATTATTGGTAAGCAAAAAAAAAAAAAAAATCCAGAAATATTAGGTTGCTAGGAAAAGAAACATTCAGTAACAAAAGGCCTTTATTATCATTAATTTTGCTAATTAACACATGCCAATCTGCCCTATTACACTCACACATACAGTAATAAAAATTAATGATTAATCTAAACATCTAGCTACATTATCATTACCGTAAATATCCAGCTAATACATGTATATATCTACTGTTGCATTAGCTGAACACATGTAGATATTAGTCAAATGCAACTCATAGAAGCATGTTATTTTTAGCCTCTCCCCCGCCCCCCCCCCTCCCCAAATGAAAATATATCCTTGTAAGAAAGTTGAGAATTTTACTGCAGACAATAAATATTGTACTCATGGATTGAAACATGACAAATCAAACAGATTTTAAATGATAATTGAACTTATTTAAATAAATAAAAGTAGCTTTAATGACTATGTCCAATAGAGTCTAACGAAAGCATTCAGAAAGTGAGGCATAATACAAAAAAATAATTATTAATTGATCACGTATTGATGACAAGTTTAACAGGTAACAGATAATGAACAGTTTAACAAAGAACTCCACTACGTACGAAACATACAGCACACAGTTGGGTGAACAAGAGTTGCTTCCCCTGACACAGTTAACCTCATCTACTGTTGGTACATTGCATCTCGCATAATGCATGTTGCATTTATTCACACATGATTCATCTATCTAACCATCACCTGCGGTTGTAACACACTACCAATAATTAAGATCTCTGTCTACTTATATGAAAATATCAACTCAAATTCTTTAAAAAAATTTTTAAAAAGCATTGATCACTGGGTATATTATCAAAAAGCCTGCACAAAATGCAGCAGACTTGGTCATAAAAAGAAAGCATTTTACACTATTTCTTTGATGTTAATTCAAAGTATCTTCCATGAGCAATTTAAATGAAAGCAAAAGTCAAAACCAAACTATAAGAAATACTACACAAAATTTACTATACTTCTTCCAGTTAGCAAGTTTTGGTGCCGAAGAAAACGTATTTATAGTTAACCATGAAGAATATATAAGCTACCACAACTCAATACCCAAATCCATGAAGACCCAGAGACACAAAAGACACAGACAAAACCTTAGTCACTCCACTTAACGATCCTCCCAAAAGGCCACAAAAACATTTCAAAAATCACGAAAAATAATCAACCACAAAGTGGTAAAACTTTTCAAAACCCTAGTACAGCTTGAGGCCAAGACTGTCTATTGTTCAGATACAGTTGTGAAATCATTGTCAAGAAGATCACGCGCCCTAAACTTACAGAGATTTTACTTTCTGAGGATGGAGCCACTGTCAGGAAGTTCACGCACCCTAAACTTACAGAGATTTTACATTCTGAGGATGAAGCCATAGTCAGGAAGTTCACGCGCCCTAAACATACAGAGATTTTAAATTCTGAGGATGAAAGTGCTTTCAGCAAACACAACTACATGTATGAGAGGTTGTGCAAGAGGTTGTGCATGCTACAAGCACCACTGGTTGGAATTAACACAAATGCAATCATCAACAACAACAGCAGCAATGTGTACAATAGTGATTCCTGACCCGTGTAATTTTTTTTTTAATTTTTTTGCCCGAATGCTTATTGTATACATCTCTATTGTGAATTGCTGGTAAGCTACGATTTTATAAAAGGTGACAGCTGGGCCAGTTTGCATTGTTTAGACAATCTGATAGTTCGGTTGACAATATCAGTAAATACTGTGATGAATGAAGACATTATGTCTTCTTTCTTCATTAAAAATGTGTCTGACAGCTTGCCATCACCAAATTCACCTGAAGATGTACAGTTGAATTCAAATAGATACCAGTGATATATCCTGATAATATCAACACCCATGGGTTTATTAAGCCTGGGGCAGCTTTTTGGGGCAGCTTTTTGGGGCACCTAGTTGTTTTCATTAGTTTTGTGACATGTTTTTATGTCAGTACATTTTAATAATAAAATTGAAACCAATTTGGGAGGACCTTTAAACAACTAAAACAAAACTCTATTACCCAGAAACCATTAACCTGGACCAAAACAACACAAACTGTAACACATCACATCTGTTACCATGGTTACCCACAATGCATTACAACACTCCATATATTATCATAACACAAACTGTTACACATCACATCTGTTACCATGGTTACCAACAACACATTACACAATCCCAAATATTACCAAAACAACTTGCAGCCAAGTATGAGTAAAGCAACATATGTGTTACGGTATGGCAAACTGAAATATTGACAACACCAGATATGCATGTGTACTGAACAAAATTAATTATATTACCTCAGATGGGTGACTCTGGAGTGATTTGAAACTAGATATTTGGCTACAGTCCCTGTAGTTTCAGTTACCCCTAATGCCTCATCCAGACAAAAGGAGACATAATTACATTGGTTGGATTGGCCAATTTCAGGGCTTTACAAAAGTATAACTTTACATGTATCAGTCTACACAGAATAATGACTTCTGAATATGCTTGAATAAACACCATGCAAACATGCAAAAAGGTTGAAAAATTATATTAAGGATGTATTTTATTTTGCCTTTTGGTTTCATTCATGGACTTAAAACCTATCAAAGAGCAGCATTTTGAGTTGCAATTATAAACTTTTTGGTGCATAGTCACCGCCTCAAGTTTGGGATCTGAGCCTTGCGTTGTAATCCAGATATTGCACGGCCCGATACAGGCTTCTAAATTTTATTTCAGGTATTAATTTGCACATCTTCAGAAAACAAAGGCAGATGATAATTCAAGGCTCTCCCACCTCTTACATCAGGTTTCAACATTCCACCCTTATCAGCTGTTGGTCAATTTTGCGAAACAATTTCAACGGTCACCCCTATGCGGAATTGGAGTGGAGTTGTCCGAGTGGACAAGAAACTTATCAGGCCTGAGGCAGTTGGAGCTCCCAAATTTAGGTACTTTACCATACAGTGCTATGGGGGGCCAAACATTAACATGTAAGTAAGTGGGAAATTAATTGTGGAATGTGGTTTTTCAACCACCCTAAACAAAAAGTGGAACCCCTCAAAAAAAAAAACAAAAAAAACACACACACACACACAATATTGGACAGGCCTCATTATAATACCAATACCTTGCATCAGGATGCCCCCACATTTATAATAGATAGCACATACATGTACCTCCTCAGTTTAGTGGACAGCAAAACAAAGCACCATAAAGGGAAAACACGCCAAGCATCCATTACCATGCCAACCAGAAAACTTACCCGAGATGGAAGCCTGACTAGTTTGGTCGTCAAGCCATCTTCGTCTGTGAGTGTTCCGCCATTTTTCACGCCTGTAAGAGGCGTGGTTTCCTCCTGAAGGGGGAAGTTGTTGGGAGGGAGAATTTTAATTATAAAATCTGGAGATATGAACTTTTTGTGATCTAGGATTATTCAGAAAGCAAATTAAAAACAAATCTGTTGGCAATGAAGTCCCTGGTCACACTTAAAGGTCATACAAGACGCCTTAAAAACTTACAGTTCTAACCTTTTTTTTACTCATGGACATGTATACTTAGCCAGCTTGAAACTGCATGTAGTCAATGAAAACTGAAGACACTGAAAAAAAGAACCGCCCCAGCACCCCCCATCCCCCACCGCCCTCCTCTCCCCTTTCTCCAACCCCAATCTACCCTCATCTTGCTATAATTAAGCCACAGGATATCCAAATGTATGACCCATTTTTTTTTTTTTTTTCACTTAACAGCTCAGCATCTTGCTGAAAAGCTTGATATTGTGATCTGGAATACGTCTGTGTACACCCAGTGATAAGTTGATGTGCCTTGATGTCTGCAAATTTCCAGGCCTTTTCCAGTCCCAAATTAACGACTTCCAGGCTACTGGTTACAACAGCTTCGAGCAATGAATAATGATCTTATTAAAGAAAGCTGCATGTGCATCAAGAAAATTCAATGATGATGGAAAGCCAATGCCTCCATGAGAAAGTCAGCAAGTGCATACAGTCTAAGATCAAGCTGGTTCTTTACTGGCTTGTTCAGCCCACAGTACATGTGTCAAGCTGGTTCTTTACTAGCTTGTTCAGCCCACAGTACATGTGTCAAGCTGGTTCTTCACCGGCTTGTTCAGCCCACAGTACATGTGTGTCAAGCTGGTCCTTTACTGGGTTGCTCAGCCCACAGTGCATGTGTCAAGCTGGCTCTTTACTGGCTTGTTCAGCCCACAGTACATGTGTCAAGCTGGTTCTTTACTGGCTTGCTCAGCCCTCAGTACATGTGTCAAGCTGGTTCTTTACTGGCTTGCTCAGCCCTCAGTACATGTGTCGAGCTGGTTCTTTACTGGTTTGTTCAGCCCACAGTACATGTGTCGAGCTGGTTCTTTACTGGCTTGTTCTGCTCACAGTACATGTGTCAAGCTGGCTCTTTACTGGCTTGTTCAGCCCACAGTACATGTGTCAAGCTGGTTCTTTACTGGCTTGCTCAGCCCACAGTACATGTGTCAAGCTGGTTCTTTACTGGCTTGCTCAGCCCACAGTACATGTGTCAAGCTGGCTCTTTACTGGCTTGTTCAGCCCACAGTACATGTGTCAAGCTGGTTCTTTACTGGCTTGTTCAGCCCACAGTACATGTGTCAAGCTGGTTTTTTAATGGCTTGTTCAGCCCACAGTACATGTGTCAAGCTGGCTCTCAACTTTCAAGGCTTTTTCAGGTCCAACCACAAAAAACCCTGATTTTCCTGGTATTTCAAGGCCAGGAAAATTTACCTTTACCTATAATTATCAACACTTCAACATTTATCACATCCGCATAAATTATAACACTGATGCCTAACTCAAAATTAATCTAGCGAGCTTATCAATGTCAGCATTCTAGACGGAGTGTACACAGACCTACCATCTTCACCTACCGTTCCCTGAACACAAAGACAGCTAGGTTACACTTAGGGCAATACTGGAATATTGACTAGCGGTCAACTATAGCCAGATGTTACACTCAACCCATCCCCTGCTTGCCAACTTATATGAATCCCTTTATTGCACTCATTACATAGGCCCATATCAGGGACAGCCCAATTAAGCCTAAAAGCTCAACTTTTTACATGGATCTTGTAATGATACAGGTAATTATCCTGACATTTTCCACATCTTTATGTTTTAACTGCTACATGTCCATTTCAAAACAACCAAACTTAAACTCTGTTTTGTAATAAAACAGCAAAGTTCTGACCCTACAGTATATGCAACTGGTATCTACTGGTTTTGCATCTTACTTCATGTCTATATTTAGTCTACATTTTGTTATCTGAGCAATAATACAAGAAACTACATATGTGAATGGCTATCAAATATTTTTACCAGGATGTCTTCAAAATAATTCTTAAATTATTAATTACCGATACCTTACTTCATAATATCTGAAGCGAGTATTTGATTTATTTATTTGATTCGTGTTTTATGCCGTACACAAGAATATTTCACTTATACAACGGCAGCCAGCATAATGGAGGGAGGAAACCAGGCACAGCCCGGGGAGAACCCACGACCATCCACAGGTGGCTGAGAGACCTTCCAACGTATGGCCAGAGAGGAAGCCAGCATGAGCTGGACTTGAACTCACAGAGACCACATTGGTGAGAGGTTCCTGGGTTATTACACTGGGCTAGCGTGCTAACCAACTGAGCCGCTGAGGCCCCCTTGAAGTGAGCAAGACTTGAATTCCTCCACTCAGGCCTTGCAAGCCTCATAATTATAGGTCGATACACGTACGTTTGTCTCATATTTTTTCACAGTTTAGTCCTGTTAAATAAGAAGAGCTTTGACTCTGGTTGTTAGAATGTCAGCTGGTCTAATACTGTAGACATGAATTAAGAGCCTCATCAGCTTAATCACAAAATGGCATTAATGATTTCAAGTAAACCTATGGTACATGTATGAAAACAATTTACTGCCTGTGGTTTAACAGTCCCTCAAACATCGCCCCTCCCCACCCCCCACCCACTCAATCAACTGCCTCCCCATTTATACTAGACCTGACAACAGCCAAAGAACCCAGTAACATGGTGTACTCAACAAAAACATACAGTATGTCTACTGTGTACATGTCTATCGACATGTTACAACAACAACAACCCATGATACCATGTACAAGTAGGCCTACAATAAGTCAAAACAGCATACAGACTTATTAGAGTTATTTTCAAAACAAATTTGGTTTAGAGAGTATGCAGTAACAACAGAGAATATAGTGGTATACAACCTGGCGGTGACAACACTCTCTGACACATGCCTCCATTGTTGAGGTCACTGCACTAACCAGCCACAACACAATGTGGACTTCTACCGTAAACATGGCAAAAAAAAGGAGGGAAGTGTTCAACATAATCAAAAATTATAAAAATAGTCTGAAAAAACTTTGAATGGCTAATATATAACTTGATCTTTAACAAGTGGCAAGTAGAATAAGAAGAAAATGTTTCAGTTATGAGATTTTAAAAAGAAAATTACAAAATTAAGGATGGACCAGACCTGTTTTTATGGTCTAATTTTGTGAATAACAGAAAATAGGAATTTAAGATAAAACTGACATCTAGCTTAAAAATACTCACCTTCAGGTGCAACTTCTGACAGTTTTTACATAAACAATACATGTCTGCTAAGAGGTAAAACCATGCTTTAAAAATGTATGTTTTTAATACCAATTCTTTACACTGAAAAATTTTGCAGTATTTATAAAACAATAAAATTACATATTTGTCTTAGGATCACAATTTTGAGGCACCAGTAGTCAAAATTTTAATTTGTAAGGTGCCCAAATGAGGTCCAAAATCTTATATTAAAATTTAGACTTACAACTGCAGGTACAATATAATTGTCAGAAATGGCTTCAGGTGAATGATTTCTCAGTATTTTCTGTCCAAGATGTTTCTGTATAGGGGAGTTGGGTCATCTACATGTTTAACTGTTGACATTTACAATTAAACTCTTGTATCATTTTACAGATTTCCCAACTTCCTGTCTGCGAAAATGTCTTCAGGGCATTTGTACCGAAGCAAGTATATTGTACCTTCCATGTGTAAGCGCACACACAACATACATTTTCTTAATTGCATGGAAGTCAAGTAACCTTCCCACAAAATAACCTGCGTTGTGACCTTGATCAGATTCAAGGTCAGGATCATTTGTCTGATACTAACAGACTTACTATCCTGTAGCATATTGACCCATTACATTGGAAATCAATGTTCAGCATGTTGAGCTAAGTAGGAACAGGTGGCAGTGACAACCTTTAGAGGAAGTTTTAACAACAATACAGGCTGTCATCACTACTGTACTTTCTTAATATCTAGCCCATTGTTAAAATTTTACAGCAACACCAGCATAAAGTTATTCCCCTTCTTTTGTGAATTTATGCCTGCAATACGGAAGTGCTGAGTTCCAACTCTTTTGTCTCTGAAGGTAAAAACAGTCCTCCTTTATTGTGCGATCTAAAAATGTTAGGCAACCCCTGTAGACATTACTTTACCCACCACATATTGTCTCACTCTGTTCCAGAGGCACAGATGGCACATCGTTACTTTAGAAACTTCTCAAGTTCACAAACGCTCAGCTTCTCAGTTTACTCCATTGTTTGTCTATCGCCTATGTGAAATAACTTTTTGTGCAACTTTTTTCAGACTCCCATGGTATAGTAAACTGCAAACATTTCTGACAGGTCACATGATACAGTATGTCTTTTTTGACCTTTAGCAATAAAAGAGTTTGACGTCAGAACTCCCATATTCATTTACCTCTGTATTCATGTATACATGTGTATTAACCTATTTACTTTGTCCGATCATAATATTTTTTGGTGATTTTCATGGTTGTTTTCAGTCTTTCCGATCACTCAAATACCACATTAACCTGAACAACTGCTGGGACAGACCCCATTTACACGCAAATTATCTGATTTTCAGATTTAAGTTTTAATTTTTATACTATCCTCTAACACTGAGAGAAGATTTACTCTGCTCGAAAAACAAAAAATTTATCTGGTGTAGCCTTAACCCGTTAACCAGTTAAAAAGTGGATGGATTCAAGCTTTCAATCCCTTTTATATAAGAACATTTGTTTGTCTGACTCAGCAGACTTTTAACAAAATTTGATGACTACTGATTATCGATGAGGTCACATATGTTGATGCTCACAGCATTAGCTGCAGTTTCAGGTCAGGAGATATCACTCACAGGAGGCTGTGGTTTCCTCACAGCTCTGTCTGGTTTCCTGCACCATTAAAACTACACCATTTTTATGTCACCGATCTAATACCAACTACAGTACGAACAACAATCAAAACAACTACTAAAATTTGTTTATCTGTTTATCTCATTGATTGGTTTTTTTTACGCCGTACTCAAGAATATTTCACTTATACGACAGCGGCACTACTAAAATTCAAATAATAGTAAATAACAAAAATTTACACATACCCGTGTTGTTTTAGTTCCCGGAAGACCTCCTTCGCTATTTTCTGCTATCGGTCGGCCATTTCCATTTACCTTCTTCTCATCCATTTTGATTGGTCAGTTGCTTGAACCTTGGAACCAATCGTAGTAATTCCTTCGTGCCTTAATGTGGTACTAGAGCCTCTTAGTCGATATTTTGAGACTTTATTCAGTTATTTAAGTTCTGAAATAAAAATGAAAGGAACTGAACCATTGGTGATAATCATCACTATATTTCATAATTAGAAGTCACATGCAAATTGCAGGAATTCTACTTCATGGATTTCTGTTGTAAAAAATTACACGTGTACATGTTTATACCCCTAATGTAACTCTTCAACCTTGTCGCATGGTTGAACGGTTTATTCAGGCATATTCTGAGGGTATTATTCTGTGTATGCTGACAAAATTGACCAGTGAAATTGGCTAATCCAACCGATGTAGTTTTTGTTTCCGAAAGCAACTCAAAAATCTACATAAATTGCAATGAAAGTTGGTCTTTAACATGGGAAAAGTTTGAGGAAATAGGGTAGTACTGACTAACTTTTCACATGACCACTCTTTGGTACATGTTTATGTGTACTATTTTTGCCTAATCTTAGTCTTTTAAAAAAAAATCAAACACTTTTTATTTTGTTTTTAGGAACACTGGAACAACTATACCACAACGAGAGTGAAAAAGAGAAAATAAGATAAAAAAAAAAAAAAAAAAATTCTATCGCTCAAATAAAAATGGTAAATAATACAAAGCCATCAAAAGAAATCGCAATGTTTGAAATTGATCAGTAAATAAATGAATGTGTAAATAATCATAAAAGAACACAAACAATTAAGGCCAAATTATTAACACTGCAAAAACCAATTTGTGATAAACCCAGCAAATACACTTTTAAAAATGCTAAAAATGGTTTGTTTCTTTAGAACAAGAAAACAGTTAAATGTCTAAACATGTTTTGTATTCCCACAGTGCCTACAGCACTTTCTGTCAATCTTCAACCTTTTGAACCACTAAAGCACTTTTTCCAATAAAATTTATGAATACATTTATTATGAAAATGACGCTAAAAACGTGTTGTTTGTGTCATTAAACGTGCACGCTTCAGAGAACTGTGCAGATTATTCCCCCCACCCCCAAGTTCTCTCAGAACGTTTCAAAAAATATTAGTTGCAGACACAGTTGGAAATGCTGAGGAATTAGGGTGCGTGTATGTCCGTCTCTAGTTTTGAAGAGCTCAAAATAACAACATGACGTCAAACTGAGTTCCGTACGTGGGAGGGTTTCCAGCAACCTGCGGATGGTCATAGGTTTCCTCCAGCCTCTGCCCGGTTTCCTCCCACCATAATGCTGGTCGCCATTGTATAAGTGAAATATGATAATGTCTTAAAAGGGAGCTCTTATTATGTAACAGGAATAGTACTGGGTACTGGACCATTTATCATGTGACAAGAGGACAGTGACAGCTGTCTTTTGGTTTGTAGTTTAATGAGCATATTCAAAGGTCTTTTTATTAGTTTGTGGAATAATTTATTTCACTTAAACAGTATTTATTTATTTCATTGATGTTTTACGCTGTACTCAAAAGTATTTCACTTAAAAGACGGTGAGAGGAAACCAGGCAGGGCCCAGTGGAAACCCACGACCATCCACAGATTGCTAGCAGACCTTCCCACTTACGGCCGGAGAGGCAGGCAGCCAGCATGAGCTGGACTTGAACTCACAGCGACTGCATTGTTGAGAGACTTCTGGGTCATTATGCTGCGTTAGCACACTAACCAACTGAGCCATGGAGGCCCCAGTTAGACCACAGGAAGGACAGCTTGATGTAATTGAACTGAACTGAACTGAACTGAGCAGGCCTATAGTAACACAGCGGACATTGCGCTAGGTTATCCACAACCCACCACATCTGGGTATAAAGGAATCTCTGTAGGCCTAAATACATTCGTCAAAACACGGACTCAAATTCTTTTGTTAACGGTAACCATAAACACACATGCATAAGCCCGTGTCTTCCCTGCTGTCAACACACAATACATCGGCCGCTTACACCGGTGTAATTTGAAGACGGTCCGTAAGCCGGGCCTGTGGCCCCAGTTTCTTTATTAACTGAATGCGTCGCGGGGGAAGTTACGTAAACATGACGGTTTGTTTTCGGTTTTACATCCGCTTGTAATGGTTACCAGAAAATTCAGACGATTTGTCCAAAATTTGGTTCAAGTTTACACCTATGGTCTAGCGATAAGACTCTGTTATATGTGACGGACATAATAAATTAGCTTGGGCCGTCACTGTCTTTAGATTTCGACGCCCACGTGTGGTAGCCCACAAGCCTCACTTCCCGCTCAAAAAAAAGCAATGACAGCCGGCTAAAATAAGACATACATCAAACCCACAGCTTTAAATCGTACACTGATACAAAAATCGGCTTAAAATCTGTACCAGTTACTCACGAAAAACGACGATAGAGCAGCGGTCCTGAATGACAGATCCAAAGTGAACGACGACGGCTTCGCTTATCCTGCTGCGTCTCGTTCCGCTTTGCTTTCTATCGATGAAGGAGAGGAAGGTCACGTGATATAATTGGCACATTTCACGTGCTTTGCCGATGTCATGATACATATATGGGCCTATACTGGGTAATGTAACCTTGGTCAGATATCTCAATTGGATATCTGATCAACCTGCTGTTTTCTGTATTTATAAAATAAACTTGATTTTGCTATCTGTTTATCTCTATACAGGCATGTATGACACATTGAGTTTTTCGACATAATTCGAGCATGTACTCAAAATATTGATCTGTCAATTTCAATAGAAAATCTGTTATATGAGTGATGCTGGAATGCATGTATTCTGTTATTATAATACAATATTCTGTCGTATCCAACAGAACGCTTTGTTAGTCTTACAGAATATCTGTGTTGAATTAATAGAATATGTGCGCTATATTTAACATATTAATTTGCTGCACTAGCAGAATACGTTCCACCATCACAACAGATTTTCTGTTAAATTTAACAGACTGTTTTTTTTTGTTGAGAGTGGACTTCTCTGTAAAGCTCCTTATCAGACGGGATTTTTATTTTTTTTTTGATTGACTGATTGACTGATTGATTGATTGATCGATTTATTTATTTATTTATTTATTTATTTATTTCATACAGCCATTATTTAAGTAATTAATGGACTACATCCACAAAAGACAGTGGAAGTATATCAGATCAGTATATGCATGCACATGTATATATTTTTTCTGTAAAAAAAATTAAATAAATAGAACATTTTTCCAATGTGCGGGTAAAACCCGGCTGCCTACACGTGGACCTAAAAAAGCCCTGGCACACAAAAAACGTAGCTTGAATCCATTTAGACTGACAAGCAACTTGTAGACCTGCGTGTGGAAGACTCTCTTGCTACCAGCATAGTGTTTAGGGTACCGTACACGCTTTAATAATTGCACCCTTTCTTATAGTCCTATAAAACAGTCTGTACTTCAGAAATGTACATCTCTTAGTTCTAAGTCATTCAGTACATAAAAGTGAATTATTATGGCTTAACGTATACTCAGTTCAAGTAAGTAGATTCGATGAATAAATGACTGCATTAATTGTGAGACTGTACCGCTGGGTATATATTGGCCTACCTAATTAACTGGCCCTTGAGTGAGTGAGTGGATGCTCAGGGTGTAACGGTGAACTGAACAATTTTCATCATCACGACAAAGGAATACTCGGAATGCATGTAATGTACCTCCTTGTTACAGGACGGATTTCTAGTGCTGCTTCACTGAGACGCCTTACCGAAAGTAAGCCGTAAGGAAAGTAAGCCATTAAACTTATACGGGTCAACCAGCCAATGCATTATCCCCATTCATACTTAACCTCAAGCGAGTAAAAACTCCCTCTTTTTAGATCTTAGGTGTGACCCGGCCCAGGATTGACCCTGGATCTACCGCCTCCCGAGGAGGACGCTCTACCAACTGTGCTATCGGGCCCGGTAATTGACCTTTGACTCACACGTGACCCCATGCAGTCATATGTTTATATATCAGTAAGTGTTTGGACAGTATTGTTGAATCGAATATTGCATAGTCATGCTTGAATACGATATACAAGTATTTGTAAATACGGCCATTGCGCATGTCCAATATAAGCAAAAGCCTGCATGTGCCTGGGACAACAAATGTTATATATATATATAACGGCTTAGTTACCAGTTTTCCTCATTCGTACGTGTACATGTATATATATAGATCTACAGACCTATATATACATGAGGTTTTTAACGACGTGACCCTTTTAAAATAAACAAACAGATCTGGCTGACAATTTTGGGATTTCATAGGTCGAACATGATGAATATTTTCAGCCTGTATAGGGTGCATGAGGAATTAAACACACCTTGATTTTGGTTAATTTAGACCTATTTAGTCCTGTTATATATATATATATATATATATATATATATATATTTATATATATATATATATATTATATATATATATATATATATATAAATGTCCTATCTACAGTTGAATAGGTGTGGTATTTTTGCATTCATGTAATCGTCCTTTCCTAACATGTCTTGAGACGCGATACATCAAAAGCACTCACGATCTTCTATCATGTTTGGAACGTGTCAGTGTTAGCTAGGTCTGTATACACGAACAACACCACTACACAACACAACAACTTCATCGTGTTACATTCTGGTCTCTGTGCGGTTAATTGCGAGATGGTGACACATTTGGTGTGCGTGGCAATGTGTAAACATTTATTTATTTATTTATTTGACAGGTGTTTTACGCCGTACTCAAGAATATTTCACTTATACGCCGGGGGGCCAGCATTATGGTATAGCCTGGGGAAACCCACGACCATCCGCAGGTGGCTAGCAGACCTTCCCACTAACGGCCGGAGAGGAAGCCAACATGAGCTGGATTTTAACTCACAGCGACCGCACTGTTGAGAGACTCCAGGGCGTTTACGTTGCGCTAGCGCGCTAACCAACTGAGTCACGGAGGCCCAATGCTGTGAACATGATTTGTCTTCATTTTCCATGTATGTAGGCCTATACCATCACCAATTATTATGTCTCAGCTCTATATAGCTTTATTTATATAGCCACTTGCTCAACGACAAATGTTTCTTAACTAACTTAAAAAAAAAAAAGACTGCGTACAGATTTACACATCAAAACAATATATAGGCGTTCCCTGAATGGCTCGCTGCGACTGACTGATGCCAGACCACTGAGGTCCTGGGTTCGAATCAAGCTCTTGCTGTTTCGGGTGCGACTTTTTGTCACGATGATTACCAGCTATATATTTGGCAAATGGGAAAAGCACAGTCGGTATGGTCAGAGTCATGTAAGTGAAACAAATATATAAAAACGATGATAAGTAAGATACACTAGCGCATGCACGTGTGTCATCGTGCACGTCAGCTCGTATCCCATTCATTATAATAATTATATATATATATATATATATATATATATATATATATATATATATATATATATATATATATATATATATATATATATATATATATATATATATATATATATAAAACAATGTAACGTGGTGGAATATAAAATTACGGATAATTATAAAATGTAGTCTTGTCACTCAGTATCGTGTGTGTTACTCGTGACAATACTGGTATACAAACACAACCAGAATTCAGATGTTAATCTTATGATGTGATCAAGCACGTGTAATCACTGTAATACCATCCGTACATTCGTCGCAATCATGATGGTCAATCGCCGCCGATTTACTCTCAAAAAATAATCAGTTAAATTTAACAGATAGTGTGTGGTTTAACTGAGTGATGCTAGAATATATTCTGTTATTGCAGCAGCTCATTCCATTCAATATAACAACGTACTACAAAAAATTAACATAAATATCCTATATTACGTTGAATATGACAGAATATTGTGTTGTAAGAACAGAATATACATTCTAGCGTCACTCAGACAACAGACTTTCTGTTAAAATTAACAGATTAACTTTCTGAGTGCACCCCGGCTGAAACCCGAGAAATTGTTTGCAGTATCACCAAAACTGACCCATCGGCACATGTAGGATTCAGATATTATCCGCGGTGTAGTCACGTGATTGCATGATGCCAATAGTTTCACACAGTTCGTGAAGATCGTTTGCCATTCTTTTACGTACCTCGTATGCAAAGCCCTAAGCCTATGTGGATTAAGATTAGTCAAAATTCATGTTCAGCTCATCGTCTTGTATGCGATCGCTGACAATATCTTCGTATTCTTCAAGATGCGCTAAGACCACCCATAAGACTTATCACACGACCAATTCCAGAATGAAGATTGATTTTTCACTGGTAGGATATCTTAACTAGAGTCGCAAATCTGTATGTCTCTCAAGCTTTATAGGCGACGGAAGCGGTCATACAAGCGTCGTTGAACGATGACTGTCACCAGTTCGGCATAAATAAGTGAGAGCATGAGATGACCAGGCGGTATACGCTGAGGTAAGCTGACATGGTGGTCAGCGTGTGACGTCACGTGGTATTTTGTTGACAGTCATCGGATATCTTTACTAGACGGGAGATAGCATGCGCTAACGTGTCCTATATTATATCCCTATTAAGTACATCTAACAAAACAAGACATATATTGTGGCCTGGAATTTCGGATCAACGCACAACGTTGTAAGCTTATATCTGCATCGTTATTTATTTATATATTTATTTTCATTGATATTTTGCGCCGTCCTCAAGAATATTTCACTTACACGACGGCGGCCAGCATTGTGGTGGGAGGAAATCGCGGGTTGCTGGCAGACCTTCCCACGTACATCTGCATCGTAAGCAACCTATATACTTTAGCTACTGTTAAATTACAATTTCATCGGTAACATTTTATACTTATTAATTATCTTTATTTATATACAATAACAGAATTTCCAACTTTTCAAGATTTTTGGCAAACAAATTAAAATTCAAGTTGCGATGCCATCATAGGCACATATACCGTTCATTTAAGTGCAAAAATTATACGACAAGGAATAAAATCTGAAAATATTGGGAACACAGTCTTGCCTTGTATAAATATAGCCGGACTTGTATATAGGGTTACGTATCCATAGCATACAGTCTGAGGGCTGTATATATGTACACAAACACAGTTAACAGATATAGTCATGAGACTTTAACTCGGCAAGCCTACACGCCCAATATCATATATCAAACATGGAACTATACGATCAACGAAAAGGACCATATTAGCAACACTACATTATTTATTTCCATCTGGTGATAAAAAGCCGTATTTCTTTGATAGTTTTGTGTTAAATGTCATTTTGGGAATTGGCCTTATTGACCTAAGACGCCCTTATTGGTTGACGGCTGGTATACAAATGTCTGTTATAGATTTGATATATACCTGGTACATATGTTTCGAAGTGTATACCGAACTATTTCTCAAGTCAAAGCTGTCTGTGCATATATATCTCTCTTCACTTATAAGCCATGATCGCTGTGCGACATTTTAAGTAAAATAAATGTTACATATTTAGGGTCTAAATTGTTGAATATTCGGGTCTAAATTGTTATGTATTCGAGGCCAAAATTGTTACATACTCGGCCTCTAAATTGTAACACATTCGGCATGTAAATTGTTACATATTGGATTTATTTATTTATTTGTTTGGTGTTTTACGCCGCACTCAAGAATATTTCACTTATACGACGGCGGCCAGCATTATGGTGGGAGGAAACCGGGGGAAAACCACGACCATCCGCAGGTTGCTGGCAGACTTTCCCAGGTACGGCCGGAGAGGAAGCCAGCATGAGCTGGACTTGAGCTCACAGCGACCGCATTGGTAAGAGGCTCCTGGGTCAATTATTACGTATTCGGTCTAAATTGTTACTTTTTCGGCCTCTAAATTGTAACACGTTAGGCACCTAAATTGTTACATGGTCGGCGTTTACTGGCAAACCGAATATTCCGGCCGTCTCAGCCCGAAACTAGTGCATTATACATACACCCTTACGTTCTGGATATGTCTGTGGAATGATTAAATATTTTGGAATGACTTCACATAGTTACGTGAATACTTTTGTAGGATAATGGGACGTTAAAACATCACTGATGCCTTTTTTCTTTATATCTTTAGGGGTTTTTGTGATCTGTAAGATATTCTTCTGTCGAGAAAGCTATATAGCGTCTACTAATACAAAAAGCTAGATAAATTTTGAAAGTATTTTTGAAATCAGAAGTGTTTTAACTTTTAGAATATATAATACATATGATTACTCAATAAATTATTTGGGCCTGCACAAGGCAAAATGCAGAGTTTGCTTAAGACGAGTTCTAGTACCCTTACAAGCAGGTTTATGATACATGGTGTTACGCAAGCCCCATCACTGCATGAAAACAATGGCCTGCATTGTGTGCGGATGAATGCGCCGTAGTCAGGAACTGGTTTAATAATATCTCAGTATTTATAAATGTATGCAAATCAGCTTCAAAAGCTTCTCTGCTTTGTTTACACGCCGACAGACAGAGCGTATTTCAAAAGGTTAACATCTGACAGAAGCAGAACCGTTCTATACTCGCAATATCAGCGGCGTATACACAACCTAAGAGAATAAAGTGAACAGGCGAATATATGTTTACAATAGTCATAATGCGTTAGGAAATCTGATGACTGCCCCTGTCACACAGGCTACCATATGTTTATTACGTGCGTGCTTAGGCCAATAAAGGTATAAGTCCATACTTTACATATTCACCTGGCTTTTGGATTCAAGCAAAAGTGTTTGTGATTATCTATTTATAACAGCCTTTTGACGAGGTATATTTATTTTGACGAGGTATTCCAGTGTACAATTACACGGTGTGTTGGATAACCAGCATACACGATTCCTTATCAGAAAAAATAATTAACGTTGCAAGTTCACGTCTCGTGCAAGTACCAATAACCAACAGTTCTGAACTGCATATGGTTGGCTTCCCGACCCCATGGCTGTCGTGAACAAAGAAGGGACAGGGACCGAGTTAAAATTACAAAAATATACTGCAGCTTCACGTAAATATTATTTCACAGTCACTATTTAGACATGATTAAAGGATGCAAGTTCATATATTACACAATAGATGTAGCAATGAACATAGCAAGTAATTTACATGTGAATATACAAAAGGTTTCATCAATACATGCTGTAAATTAGATACAGTGTAGCTCTACAAGGTGGATCCATAGGCCTACATACGTTATCTGATCCCTATACTGTAGGTATGTTGTTTCTAAATCATGAATTACGCGCATGTGCTTCAACTGTTCTGTCGCCATGGAAAAACACGGAAAGGAACTTTTGAGCTGGTAAGGCCTTATGGTGATATGACTGTATAAGGTGTCATGCCCCGTGTCTACTGTAGGTCTCAGGGTAATGTGACATGGCGTTATGCCCCGTGTCTACTGTAGGTGTCAGGATAATGTGATATTGTGTCATGCCCCGTGTCTACTGTAGGTGTCAGGGTAATTTGACATGGTGTCATGTCCCGTGTCTACTGTAGGTTTCAGGGTAATGTGACATGGCGTTATGCCCCGTGTCTACTGTAGGTTTCAGGTTTATGTGACATGGTGTTATGCCCCGTGTCTACTATAGGTGTCAGGGTAGTGCAACATTGTGTAATGCCCTGTGTCTATTGCACGTGTCAGCATAATGTGACATGGTACTGTCGGTTTTACCCATGAATGCCTCTGGTGTTCCATGTTGTAATAATGTGACGACGACCATGATTTGGTGTCAGGGTAATGTGACATGGTACTGTCAGTTTCACCCTTGAATGCGTCTGGTGTTCCATGTTGTAATAATGTGACGACGAGCATGATTTGGTGTCAGGATAATGTGACATGGTGCTGTCAGTTTTACCCTTAAATGCGTCTGGTGTTCCATGTTGTAATAATGTGACGACGACCATGATTTGGTGTCAGGATAATGTGACATGGTGCTGTCAGTTTTACCCTTAAATGCGTCTGGTGTTTCATGTTGTAATAATGTGACGACGACCATGATTTGGTGTCAGTATAATGTGACATGGTGCTGTCAGTTTTACCCTTAAATGCGTCTGGTGTTCCATGTTGTAATAATGTGACGACGAGCATGATTTGGTGTCAGGATAATGTGACATGGTGCTGTCAGTTTTACCCTTAAATGCGTCTGGTGTTCCATGTTGTAATAATGTGACGACGACCATGATTTGGTGTCAGTATAATGTGACATGGTACTGTCGACTTTGCACAGATTCTTGTCCCACATGTTGTAATGTGTAATGATATTTTGGTCATGTGATGCTTGGTGCCCTAATCATCTGTCGCTATTTAAACCGTGTGACAGCATTGTGTATTATGTCCGCGGTGTCTTCAGCAGAGATTTAACATTATTCATCGGGCCGCTACGGTAGCCTACAGCTTAAAGCGTCAAGGTTCAAACCTAGGTAGGGTCATACCAAAGACTTTAAAAAATGGTATTTGTTCAGGTTAAATCACAAAAACAGCGCCTTCGGCACGAAACTTCATTGGTGGCAGCACTTTGCCAACGTGGACTCGTCCTGCCACAAGAAGACACAATATATGTTCACACACCTCTTGACACACACCATCGAAAATAAAGAGGATACTTCAATGCATCGTTGTATACTTTCATATATAAAACGTTAAATCAAACTTTATTTCTCAGTTTTTGTTGTTGTTGTTGTTTTTTTTTGTTTTTTTTTTTGTTTTTTTTGTGCAAATTAACACGCCGGGATTATAATACGTGGTCACAGATGCTTTTACAGTGAATTTATTTATTATAAGCACCGGCTTATTGCATTTGTCGATATTTTAAACAACATTTGCAATGTTGACTGTATTTCTGTCCAACAAGCCACGTGTTGCTCATGACGATAGCTATCACAATCCAGTTCACCACAAATTAATAGGTTTCCCCCACATGAATGAATGACTAGTTTCCTAGTCATATGAAAAAATAATGCATAGATATAATCACATATAAAATGCCCACCCCCGAAAAGCCAATTATCAAGTACCTGGCGAAGAGCGGAGGTGCCTTCACCCATAAACCCGACTGCAGACGCATTAGCGATGAGCTTTTCAGGACAGAGGTAAACACCATGCAACTAAATAAAGTAAATAAACATGTCCATGGTAACCAGGCCAGTTTACCTGTCCAAAAACCAGAACTGTGACATTGCATTTTGACGTTAGGTTACGTTACGTGGTCGTGCCACAATAGTGTCACACTTGTACACGCTGTTGGCCTCTTAGCTGTTTAACTTGCACTTTGGCCAAAACATGGTTCTTTTTTTTGTCCTGGCTGACACAGGTGAGGTGAATAAAAGTAAGAATGCGAAGGACACACCTAAAGACTCTAGGGAACTAAGAGGGAAGCCTGGAATGTTTGCTTACGCTTCCCACAATGTACTGTGTGTTCCATATTATTCTATTTATCGAGAGTGCCAAGCGAGACGACTACAAAGGTAACACTTTTGTAGTCTTTTGTACGATCCGATCCGTGTGTGATCCCGGGATCTCCCGACTTCGAGGCGTACGCGTTAACTATTAGGCCACCGAAGCTGTCGAGAAGGCTGATGTTTACTTTCCAAATTCTCTGCTAGATGGCTCAGAATGCCTCTCCGTGCGTTGGTTCGTCGTTCCAATTTTTGACATTTAACATGATGGATATCCTATTTTAACTGCAACTAAGCAACTTTGATGCGGTTGTTCTCTCTGTCGGTCGGCCAGCCCAGTTTGTGAATTCCTATAATTTAACCGAGTCATCCTATTTTCATACATTGGCCAATAATTCACACAACGAAGGCCATGAGTGCTGAATGACACAGAAAGCTACACAGGATGTCGCAGCTATTGTGGAGTTGCGCTTGAGAAGTACAAAGCGATCCTTGAGAGCAATGAAATGACACGGGATTTTCCTTTATGTTGCGACTTTGGTTTCGATAAACATGCACAGAAGTGGCCTGACTTCACGATGAGACTAAACGCAGCGCGAGATGTCGCAGCTACTGTCAGCTTGCGCTTCTTAAACGTGGTACGTGCATGAGTGCAAGATGGCGCGAAACGCTACGCCGGATGTCGCAGTCACTGTGGATTTGCGCTTGTTACTGAGATAGCAAAAAGGCGAAGTGTCACAGCTAATGCAAATTTGCAATTGTGCAACATGAAGCATTCAATTAACGAACCCTGACACGAAATCTCCATTATCTGACAGATGACTTAAGTCTGACATTTGATGCGTGAAAAAACATTCGGGAAACATGATTATTTCAGCAGACCTATATAGTTGACCGTTTCGTACCAAGTATACTGCCCTACTGCCCTTGTAAAATTTCTGTACTAAACACTTTGAAGAATGCACGACCTTGTCCACAATCTGGTTCAAGCCAAATCCAAATACTGAAGTGTATACAAGTGTTGAGTAGTATCAGGCCTATAGCATAGTCAAGGCAAATACAAAGGCCTAAGAAAAACACGCACATGTAATAAAACACGCTAGTATTAAATTCTAGGCCTACAGACACGTTATACAAAAACCTCACCAAATAAAAATTAGCTCAGCCGGTAAAAATTCTCGTATTTTTTAAAATTTTCTCGTATCTAAACTATATCCGGAAAGTTCAACTTGGTTGACGGCTGGTATACGAATGACTGTTTTGACGTCTAGATTGTAGCGAATGTAGCGAATAGAACTGTACTCGAATGTACAGCTGTACCCTGAGTGCAGTGTCCACTGATATACGAATAGTTACGCATATCAGCTGACACTCCTGAATTTCAACTTCTGAACTGTTGTCCGTGGCCGCCATCTTGTTTTTTTTTTTTTTATTCATTCTCTTCCATCTCTGAAGAAATGGGGAGTGAAAAGCTCCTTTGTGAACAGCGAATACCTGGCTGTCGTGTGGGATAACACGTGAATAGGACGGGGAAGGGGTTGTGGAGGGGCTGGGAGTGTCATGCTGGCAGCGTAGTGATGATTTTATAGAATCTGGTGAAGCTTAGACCTACTCGACTCATCACAAAATCAACACAACTTTTCTTTTATGAATTGTAGGCATACACATCAAAACACTTCTATCTGTACATGCTGATGGGTTTTAAAGTTTCTACTCTACATGGGACAAAACGTCTGCAAAAGTGTCGCCAAGATAGTAACTATACTTTTCCCCTTGCATTATGCTGACCACCATCGTATAAGTGAAATATTCTCGAGTACTGCGAAAAAAAAACAATCAAATAAGTGAATAAAGATTGCCAATGAGACGCCCCGAGCCTATAGCATGGGCCATAGATGCATTTGACTTCATCTCACACACTTAGGCACAACAGCCGGACCAGTAAAATCTATTCCATGAAAGTCATTGTTTGGACCCATCCCTAACTATTACTCTTTAAATCAAATTCGATCCAAATCGAAATGTTCTGGGTTCATAACACAGGTTAGCAATAGGTCAGTATTTCAATATATCACTACAGGTATAGATTAATTTGGGTATAGTACAGGAACAGTGACCTTTGTGGACCAAGGTATAGTTCATGCACAGGTACTTGATCCCAGTTACTGTGTCACACAGAGCAATAGTGCTATCCATGTCAATAGCACATCGCCCGACTTATCATACAGAAAAAATAATTTAAAAATTGTCTACATGTTAGTCACCAGCTGTTCTTTGTTTTGGTGTCTTGTAGAAGTTTTCCATCGAATCTGCATTGCAGTGATGCAGCACTGTGCATCTGTCAGCATGGAGGCTGTACAGAAGGACATATGCACCACTGGTCACGGTATAGTCGATAAAGGTGGAATGCATACCTAAATCGTAAATATATAACAAATATATATACCCGCTAAACAGCTATATTGTCCTAATTAACTAAGAGCAGTTATCATTCAGTACATACTTTATTTGTTTTCAACATGTCAAAACGACTGCGTAATGAGAAAACAATACGTAATGTTGCCTTAACAGGTATGAGCACATCTAGATATAGGTATGTAAGTAAATAAATAACCAACATCTACATCAGTTATACCAGGGTGTGATCAGCTTCAGCTAATTAAATTGTTATCCATTACAGTCTTTCCTTGTTTTCGATATGCCATATTGACTCCCTAATAGGAAAACAACACCTAATGTTGTCTTAGAACATGTGAACACATATAGGTATTGGTAAGTAAGTAAGTAAGTAAGTAAGTAAAAAAAAGCTACATCCGATCTACCTTAGTGTTGTCAAGTTCGGTTGATAAAGCTGTTAACCATTACGCTCTTCTTTTCTTGTCGATATACCCTATTCACTTGTCAAGAGGAAAACAATATGTGTTACCACGCGTGAAGACATATCCATATAGGCGTAATGAGAAAGCAATGCGCCTGTCAACCAGTTAGCGACTTACCTAAGTTACACACGGAAAGTGTCAGCACATAAGTATAACGTGTTCTGCTGTCAGCCTCGGGCGGAAAACCGAATTTTCAGCAGAATAGTTCCTTCCTGGACTGTACGTGCCTCTTGTGTGGCGCCAGGTAAAGGTGCGCAAGGTCACCTCTTAGATTATCACCTAACTGGTCAAAACCTGTTTTAAATGTCACGGCGGTTTGTGCTCCAGGCGCTCACCTGAGACATGAATTCCTTTTATCTGTCACGTCAGATTAAGCAAATAATCGGACAATACAGCCCATGTCTGTGACATTTGCTAATTTTCCTGGGGAAGGAGGGTCACTGAGTGTAGGTGGTACGTATGATAGCAGTTTGTAAATTACAATGCGAAAAAATGGCACTTAAAAACGTAATGAAGGTAAAAGTCAAAACGACAGTGAAGTCCTGAGCGATTTATTTCGGGTTTGCATGGTCACACCTTAACATGACCAATCATTTATACATGTATTTGCCCGCACACATAACTCTGGCAATGTCAGCCAGCACAGTGTGACAACTGGTGTCTGGTCACCCATAAACGCGACCAAGTCAGCCAGCACAGTGTGATAACTGGTGTCTGGTCACGCATAACCCTGACCATGACCATGACTGAAGCAGCGCGGACTGTAATCGGTATATGGTCATAAAACTATGACATTACAGTGACTATATCATCAACGACCATGTGGTAACTGTCATCTGGTCACGCATAGAGTCAGCAAAGGCAATGCGGTAACTGCCATCTGGCCACCCATAGAATCAGCGAAGACATTGTAGCAACTGCCATCTGGTCACGCATGGACTCAGCATAGGCAATGTGGTAACTACCATCTGGTAACTACCATCTGGTAACTACGATCTTCATAAAAACAGCGAAGGCAATGTTTTAATTTATGTCTGTCACATGACAGCAAACACAGGAAAGCGTAAGAATTAGAATGTGGTCACATAACGACTGAAACATGAAAATGTTTCCCAATCAGGGTTTCAACTTTTCGACGAAATTATGATGTTATGCACTGTTATAATCCGTTTTCCCGACTTTCCCGTGCCAAAAGCCTTCGTTATTCTGCCTTGAAACTTGTTACACATTGCTTCACTAAGAGAGGTACATACAGAGTTTGTGTTTTATGCTGTTGTCGCTGCTTTTATTACTCACCATGCTGCTTTCATCGTTTCATTATACATTGCCACCGCTTTTCTTGGCATTCATACTCCAGTATTGCGGGCATGTATACTTTAATTTTAAGACAAAAAATTACCTGAAGTAAATTAACAAGAGGCCGTACTCCACCGGTAATGTGTGACCATTTGCAAGCTGTCACAGCGTCGTCAGTGCTCTGGTCTTAATCTCTATTCTCCTTTATTAATAATATATTTATTCAAATCGGAATTATCCAATAATGATAACCTTCAAAATGGCGTGTACATATATCTATCTTTACGAATGTGCTTGTCTGTTTGACATAGATATGTTTGGCACTCTCTTTTCCCATTGTCACCCTAATAGTCTTCATGAGGGGCTATTCAGTTTTCTACGTCTTTATAATATTAAATGAGGTCACGACACCAATCTGATATATTGGCCTGCTCCCCGGCTTGTACGTAAATACACAGTCGCAGGGAAACAATTTAAACATTTATATTTAAGACTCTCAAAGTAATTCATTTGTCCTCGTTGAAACTCAAACAATTGTGTGATGGCCTACGTCTAAATATACATGTAAGCACTGTTGAAACAAGATGAACTGCTTTTACAACTCGACAAAGTGTGAGAATTGACACAGTTGTAGAAGAACACGTGCACTCTGATCAAAGCGAGCAGGTGCCCGCAGCGCTTGATGTTCTGTATAGGTAGTCAGAAGAGTATATGTAGAGCACAACATTGTGTACAGTGGCGGTCGTGGGTTTCATCTTGTCTTTACCTGGTTTCCTCCCGCCATAATGCTGAGTACGACGAAAAACACACAGTCAAATAAATAAATAAATCGTATACCACCCGTAAACCATGGATGGGCCAAACGAGTCAATACTCAGCTAACCCAATTCTAGAGTAAGCTTGACAGTAGTTTCAAAGGGAAAATATAAGAAATAATAACATAAATGGTAAATAAAGCTGGTAATAATGCAAAAGAGGAGCAGTCATAAGATTCTTTGGTCATTGCGCCGCGCTGGCACGCTAACCACCTCGGACGCGGAGGTTCCCGGCTGGTATACGAATCCCGGCCTTATAAATCAAATACTTGAAAATATGAGCTACCAGTAGTCTTGGTTCATTTTCTCTTTTAATATACTGGAAAAGCCTTGGGTATCTACATGTATACACATATACCTTCAGCCTATGAAAACCGTTCACGTTTGTTGATATCATATGGCTTCTATATGCATGGTCTGTACACGTAATATCGGTGATTCTAATGGGTGACATCAAATATTCGCACTCAGCATACACGGTGGTCAAGGGTCAAGTGATACTGCTTCGTAGCATACACGGTGGCCAAGTGATACTCCTTCGTAGCATACACAGTGGCCAAGTGATACTGCAGTATAGCATACACGGTAACCGAATGATATTGCAGTGTGGCATACACGGTGAGCGAATGATGCTTCAGTGTAGCATACACTGTAGCCGAATGATACTGCAGTGTAGCATACACAGTGACCGAATGATACTGCAGTGTAGCATACACGGTGACCGAATGATACTGCAGTGTAGCATACACCGTGATTGAATGATACTGCAGTGTAGCATACACCGTGGCCGAATGATACAGTGTCGTAGCATACTTGGTGGCCGAATTATACTGCAGTGTAGCATACACGGTGACCGAATGATGCTTCAGTGTAGCATACACGGTGACCGAATGATACTGCAGTGTAGCATACACGGTGACCAAATGATACTGCAGTGTAGCATACACGGTGACCGAATGATACTGCAGTGTAGCATACACGGTGACCGAATGATACTGCAGTGCAGCATACACGGTGACCGAATGATACTGCAGTGCAGCATACACAGTGACCGAATGATACTGCAGTGTAGCATACACGGTGACCGAGAGACACTGCGGTCTAGCATACACGGTGACCGAATGATACTGCAGTGTAGCATACACGGTGACCGAATGATACTGCAGTGTATCATACACGGTGACCAAATGATACTGCAGTGTAGCATACACGGTGACCAAATGATACTGCAGTGTAGCATACACGGTGACCGAATGATACTGCAGTGTAGCATACACGGTGACCGAATGATACTGCAGTGTAGCATACACGGTGACTAGCAAAGTGTACTTAACTGCCTTTACAAGCTAAGGTTAGGTTTGAGGCAAAATTAATACTGCTTATCCGCAGGATTGTGGGGCTAATCGGCGTCGTTGCGCTCAACTATTATAGCACGCACACACGAAATGCGAGTTCAAATCCGGCCTTGGTCAGGTAGTTTGAGGATTCCGCCGCTATCACCACCCGTCAGTCCTTGGTGACAATTAGCGGTCAGCGACGCTCGTGTTGTCGTGTTCGCAGTCTAACTTTCGTTGAAGACCACTGGTCAATCACCGCTCACAATGGTTCCACAAGCAGAGCAGTAAGGAACGTTATCTCTGGTTGTGTTGCTGCTTCACCGTGCCACAAATGAATTTTGCGGTACTACAACAGTAACTTTCGCTGTGTAGCTGCTTCACCGTGCAGCAAATGAATTTTGCGGTACTACAACAGTAACTTTCGCTGTGTAGCTGCTTCACCGTGCAGCAAATGAATTTTGCGGTACTACAACAGTAACTTTCGCTGTGTAGCTGCTTCACCGTGCAGCAAATGAATTTTGCGGTTCTACACAGTAGCTCTGCTCAGTAATATAAATAATTTAAAAACATATTTAAACAAATGATTAAAAATACAAAACACATTCTACGCAAACTACTGATGTAAAGTGAACTTACGTTTTACCACGTTTTCAAACTTCCAACCTCGTCAAATTGAGTCCAATCGCTAAACGACGGAACTTGAGGAAAGCTTCTCTGTCGCCGAGGTGATACACGATCTTCTGTTTTAAGCTTCTCGGGCTTGCTAGACACAAGAACGCTGACCGAAATAGATTTATCCTTGCCTGTATCTGCAACAAACACCGCACTCAGGGTCACGTGAAGCTGACTGCTGTCCCTCTTCTCTGCATGAGTTCACCCGAGCCCAGTGCAAATATTTAAATTCGTACATTATGCAGAATAAAATGCGCCGAGTCACGTGACCTTTTAGCAGAGTCTGTCGACCTCAATGTTGGAGACGTTGGCAAACACCGGCTTTCGCTTTTTACACCGCAGTGAGCTGTGTTTCATACAGCAGATGTAACACTATAAGAATGCCTGGCCCTCTGGTGCTGTGACAACGTATCGGCTAAAAAGACGAGTGCAGAAATATTAGACGGTGGTGGAAGTAAATTTCGGCTGACTCCACAGAGCAAATGTTGGCTGAAGTCAGCAGATATCCTCACAATTCTTTGTGGCTCTGGAAGTCGACATTTTGATACATATAACGTAAAATAACATTCATGAGGCGGCCAAAATTAAATTTCTAGTGGCTGCATGAGGTGTTATTTCTGATGCCAGTATATTGTGACTGGAAGAGGTGTTATCTGATGTCAGTACACTGTGTCTGGATGAAGTGTTATATCTGGTGTCAGTATACTGTGTCTGGATGAAGTGTTACATTTGGTGTCAGTATACTATGACTGAATGAGGTGTTATATCTGGTGTCAGTATATTGTGACTGAATGAGGTGTTATATCTGGTGTCAATATACTGTGACTGGATGAGGTGTTATATCTGGTGTCAGTATATTGTGACTGAATGAGGTGTTATATCTGGTGTCAATATACTGTGACTGCATGAGGTGTTATATCTGATGTCAGTATACTGTGTCTGGATGAAGTGTTACATCTGGTGTCAGTATACTGTGACTGGATGAGGTGTTATTTCTGATGTCAGTATGCTGTGACTGGATGAGGTGTTATTTCTGGTGTCAGTATACTGTGACTGAATGAGGTGTTATTTCTGGTGTCAGTATACTGTGACTGGATGAGGTGTTATTTCTATGTTAATATACTGTGACTTGTTGAGGTGTTATTTCTGGTGTTAGTATATTGTGACTGAATGAGGTGTTATTTCTGGTGTCAGTATACTGTGACTGGATGAGGTGTTATTTATGATGTCAGTATACTGTGACTGGATCAGGTGTTATATCTGATGTCAGTATACTGTGTCTGGATGAAGTGTTATATCTTATGTCAGTATACTGTGACTGGATGAGGTGTTATATCTGATGTCAGTATAGTATGACTGAATGAAGTGTTATTTCTGATGCCAGTATACTTTGACTGGATCAGGTGTTATTTCTGGTGTCAGTATACTGTGACTGGATGAGGTGTCATGTCTTATGTCTGGATTTGATTTGATTTTATTGATTGGTGTTTTGCCCCGTACTCAAGAACATTTCACTCATACGACAACGGCCAGCATTATGGTGGGAGGAAACTGTTATGACTGGATGAGGTGTCATGTCTGGTGTCAGTATGTCTTGTTTCAGTGTATTGAGACTGCGTGAGGTAATGTGTCAAGTGTCAGCATACTGTGACCTGGTGGGGTGTGTTGTCTAGTTTCAGTATACCGTGGCTCGGAGAGGTGTCATGTCTGATGCCAGTATATTGTGACAGTGTCTGGTGTTATATCTAGTGTCCGTATAGTGTGACTGGCGAAGTGTCATGTCTGGTGTCTTGGTGACTTGGTGAGGCCTCAAGTGTCAGTATACTGTTACTGGGTAAGGTGTCATGCTTGGTGTTCGTATGCTGTGACTGGATGAGGTGCCATTTTATATATGACTTATATTTTATGGGGTACGTTGTTATCTCCAGTGTCAATATATTGTGACAGTGTAGAGTGTCATATCTGGTGTCAGTGTACTGTGACATGGTGAAGTGTCAGGTCTACAGTAACAGTATATTGTGACTGGGTGTGGAAACCACATTGTATTCACAGCGGTATGTTCCTATCCGGTCTCAGCTAAGCCAAGCGTCTAGATTGTCCCAGAGTAAACCACTAGCCCTTCACATATCACTGATTCGATTCCAACTTTCGCTGCGTGGGCTGCCACTCTGCGTAAAGTGGTTTGTCCAAAGCCAGGCAAATTACAGAAATCCTGTAGCTCTTTCCAATACTCTCCCCGGCAAACCATCATGCGTGTGGCTATACATCACACATATCCTAGAGTACACCCTATAACACCTATCAATTTCAGAAATAAAGAAGACAATATCGACCAATTAATTTTCATTAAGCGTTCGGAAAGGGGCTAATAAGCACGAAATCAAAATCAAATTCCACCTAGCTAGCACCATACTAGACATCTCCCTCGCGTTTCAGTTGTAATTATTCAGAAGAAAGACATTGATCATTACCACCCATGTTTCCGGTGCAGCAATTTTTCGATGAAAGACTTAGGAATAGAATCCAGAACGCCCACACCTACCGACAGCAGTGGGTAATGGGAACATGTAGAATCCAGTACCCACCACACCTACCGACAGCAGTGGGTAATGTGAGCATGTAGAATCCAGTACCCACCACACCTACCGACAGCAGTGGGTAATGTGAGCATGTAGAATCCAGTACCCACCACACCTACCGACAGCAGTGGGTAATGGGAACATGTAGAATCCAGTACCCACCACACCTACCGACAGCAGTGGGTAATGGGAACATGTAGAACCCAGTACCCACCACACCTACCGACAGCAGTGGGTAATGGGAACATGTAGAATCCAGTACCCACCACACCTACCGACAGCAGTGGGCAATGTGAGCATGTAGAATCCAGTACCCACCACACCTACCGACAGCAGTGGGTAATGGGAACATGTAGAATCCAGTACCCACCACACCTACCGACAGCAGTGGGTAATGGGAACATGTAGAATCCAGTACTCACCACACCTACCGACAGCAGTGGGTAATGTGAGCATGTAGAATCCAGTACCCACCACACCTACCGACAGCAGTGGGTAATGGGAACATGTAGAATCCAGTACCCACCACACCTACCGACAGCAGTGGGTAATGGGAACATGTAGAATCCAGTACCCACCACACCTACCGACAGCAGTGGGCAATGTGAGCATGTAGAATCCAGTACCCACCACACCTACCGACAGCAGTGAGCAATGTGAGCATGTAGAATCCAGTCCCCACCACACCTACCGACAGCAGTGGGCAATGTGAGCATGTAGAATCCAGTACTCACCACACCTACCGACAGCAGTGGGTAATGGGAACATGTAGAATCCAGTACTCACCACACCTACCGACAGCAGTGGGTAATGGGAACATGTAGAATCCAGTACTCACCACACCTACCGACAGCAGTGGGTAATGTGAACATGTAGAATCCAGTACTCACCACACCTACCGACAGCAGTGGGCAATGTGAGCATGTAGAATCCAGTACCCACCACACCTACCGACAGCAGTGGGTAATGGGAACATGTAGAATCCAGTACCCACCACACCTACCGACAGCAGTGGGTAATGGGAACATGTAGAATCCAGTACCCACCACACCTACCGACAGCAGTGGGTAATGGGAACATGTAGAACCCAGTACCCACCACACCTACCGACAGCAGTGGGTAATGGGAACATGTAGAATCCAGTACCCACCACACCTACCGACAGCAGTGGGTAATGGGAACATGTAGAATCCAGTACCCACCACACCTACCGACAGCAGTGGGCAATGTGAGCATGTAGAATCCAGTACCCACCACACCTACCGACAGCAGTGGGTAATGGGAACATGTAGAATCCAGTACTCACCACACCTACCGACAGCAGTGGGTAATGGGAACATGTAGAACCCCGTACCCACCACACCTTCCGACAGCAGTGGGTAATGGGAGCATGTAGAACCCAGTACCCACCACACCTACCGACAGCAGTGGGTAATGTGAGCATGTAGAATCCAGTACCCACCACACCTACCGACAGCAGTGGGTAATGGGAACATGTAGAACCCAGTACCCACCACACCTTCCGACAGCAGTGGGTAATGGGAACATGTAGAACCCAGTACCCACCACACCTACCGACAGCAGTGGGTAATGGGAACATGTAGAATCCAGTACCCACCACACCTACCGACAGCAGTGGGTAATGTGAGCATGTCATATCAGAAACAGCAAAATCAATCAGTATCAAAAACCACCGGTATATTCACACGTCTCTTCAGAAAGGCATGAAAGGCACAAGATTTTTTTTCACCACAATGGCATGTTCATTGCTTAATTCAATGCTGAAAAAATAGCATTCTTCATTCAGTGTTGTTGAATTTTCAATATCACTAACTTAATCTTCTTTCGCCTCTTTTCACTCGCATAGCTTTCCTTGTTGTAAATCTTACGCTTCTATGAAACAAGTGTTGAAGATTTTTGAGAGGATTTTAGTTAGTTTTGGAGTGAGTGAGTGAGTGAGTAAGTGAGTGGAGTTTAACGTCGTACAGAGTTTTGGAAGGGTCTATATCAAAGACTGACCATTGTCATATGACTGCTTGAATAAACAGGCGTCTACATCCCTAGCAGAGACCTTAAGACCCTCTTTCATTAGAATGCCTTACACGGCGCGGACATTGCCGCAATTTATCACAGAACAAGACATCTACAAGGAATTTCTTCATGTGCAAGAACTGAAAAACAATCCCAACATTATTGGGGGTATCGGGGGTATGTTCATTGATTAGGCACGGTACATACCGATGAAATACAATCCGATATCGATGAATCGTTAATGGCTCTTAGGCTGCACGGGTAAGCACAAACACGATCGCATAATGGAACCTGACGATTTCTTCCGGATTTCAATGTCGCCATTGTTGGTCAGTTGCACTGTCGGCATGACAATCAAATCATAATCATTTCTTCATTCATGGATGGTTATTCCGTCCGTATTTCTTCGGTTGTTCGTGTATGTGGCGTTAATCCATAACCATTACGGCATTCTTCCGTTGTTATTTGGTATTTCTTCGGTTGTTTCTTCAGTTGTATTGTTAACGTGATGTTAAGCTATAATCATTCTTCTGTGGTTATTTTGTACTGCTTTGATCGTTCTTCCAGTTGTGCAATGGCCTTTGCTTTACGCCATAAACATTCACCCACTTGTTATTCGGTATTTCTTCGGTTGTTCTTCTGATGTAATTGTTAACCTGTCTTTAAGTCATTATCATGTGTCCATTTTATCGGCTATTAGTACGTATTTCCCTGTTATTCTGTTGTGTTGCCGACGCGACGCTAAGCATAATCATTCTTCCGTTAATTGGTATTTGGAATAGCTGCGGTCGTTTTCCAGTGGTATGATGGACCTGGGAGTTAAGTCTTAAACATTCCTTGTATTGTTACCATGACCTTAAACACAATCATTTTGTTGTTATTTCGTCCTCGGGTGCATGTTGTTCATCATAGAATGGCCAGAGAGTGTGTTAATCCATAATCATTTCGTCGATCTTCGGTTGGTCTTCAGTTGTACTGTTAACGTGACGCTACGCCATAATCATTCTTCCGTTAACTGTTGTTTGGTATAGCCTCGGTCGTTCTCCACATGCATTGACGAAGTGGTTTTAGGCCATAACCATTGTTTCATTCTTCAGTTGTTATTTCATTTTTTCGGTTGTTTCTTGGATGAACATTCGCTTCTTGACTAGGTTATTCTGTCTCTTTAGGCCACGTGTGCATGTAAATAAATTTTGATAATTGTATTCACGTGATCAAAAAAAATAATCTGTTGTCAAATAAATATGAATATGGTAGAAATAAAGAAAATGTTTAATTCAGGTTTATGAACAAAACTTGAAAATTAGTTTAGTCTGGACTCATCCAATCATCGACTACCCTGTATATATTCCTTTAAAGTGAAAAAAAGATGAAAAGTGAAGTAAGGTTCATCAGGCGGACAATGATAATAACGCGTAGAAATACCTTTTTTTATTGAAAGTTTTATTATAACAGTTAAATGCATTCAAATTAAGAGCCGCGCTGGAAAACACGACCCTTTAACAGGTGGAGGAAATTAGACAGACCACAGCGAAAGCCCACGGTTCCTTGTCAGGTGGAGGGAAGTGGACAGACCACAGAGGAAACCCATTGCTCTTTGTCGGGTGGAGGAGACGAAACATACCACGGTAAAAACCCACGGTCCTTTTTTGTCAGGTGGAGGAAACTGGACAGACCAGGGCGAAAACCAACGGTCCTTTGTCAGGTGGTGAAAACTGGACAGACCAGGGCGAAAACCCACGGTCGTTTGTCAGGTTTAGTTAATTAGACAGACCACGGCGAAAATCAACGGCCCTTTGTCGGGTGGAGGAAACTGGACAGATCAGGGCGAAAACCAACGGTCCTTTGTTGGGTGGAGGAAACTGCACAGACCGGGGCGAAAACCCACGGTCCTTTGTCAGGTGGAGGAAACTGGACAGACCACGGTGAGAACCAACGGCCCTTTGTCAGGTGGAGGAAATTAGGTTGACCACGGTGAAAACACACGGCGCTTGGTCAGATGGAGTTAACTGGACTACTACGGAGAAAACCAACGGTCCTTTGTCAGGTGGAGGAAACTGGATTGAGCACGGTGAAAACCCACGGCCCTTTGTCAGGTCGGGGAAATTAAGCAGACCACGGTGAAAACCCACGGTCCTTTGTCAGGTAAAGGAAACGAGGCGCACCACGGTAAAAACATACAGCCCTTTATCAGATGGAGTTAACCGGACGACTACGGAGAAAACCAACGGTCCTTTGTCAGTTTGAGGAACTGACAAATGGACTTTGTGAATTTGACAGTTAAGTGGTCTTTGTGAAGTTGACAGACAACTGGACTTGGTGAAGTTGAGAGTTAAGTGGACTTTTGTGAATTTGACAGTTAATTGGACTTTTGTGAATTTGACAGTTAAGTAGACTTTGTGAATTTGACAGTTAAGTGGACTTGGTGAAGTTGAGAGTTAAGTGGACTTTTGTGAATTTGACAGTTAAGTGGACTTGGGGAATTTGAGAGTTAAGTGAACTTTTGTGAATTTGACAGTTTAATGGACTTTGTGAGTTTGACAGTTAACTGGACTTTGTGAATTTGTCACTCAAGTAGACTTTATGAATTTGACAGTTAACAGGACTTTTGTGAATTTGACAGTTAAGTGGACATATGTGAAGTTGACTGTCAACTGGACTTGGTGAAGTTGACAGTTAAGTGGACTTTGTGAATTTGACAGTTAACTGGACTTGGTGAATTTGTCACTTAAGTATACTTTGTTAATTTGACAGTTAAGTGGACTTTTGTGAATTTGACAGTTAAGTGGACTTCTGTGAATTTGACAGTTAAGTGGACTTTGTGAATTTGACAGTCAACTGGACTTTGTTAATTTGACAGTTAAGTGAACTTTTGTGAATTTGACAGTTTAATGGACTTTGTGAGTTTGACAGTTAACTGGACTTTGTGAATTTGTCGCTCAAGTAGACTTTATGAATTTGACAGTTAACAGGACTTTTGTGAATTTGACAGTTAAGTGGACATATGTGAAGTTGACTGTCAACTGGACTTGGTGAAGTTGACAGTTAAATGGACTTTGTGAATTTGACAGTTAACTGGACTTGGTGAATTTGTCACTTAAGTATACTTTGTTAATTTGACAGTTAAGTGGACTTCTGTGAATTTGACAGTTAAGTGGACTTTGTGAATTTGACAGTCAACTGGACTTTGTTAATTTGACAGTTAAGTGAACTTTTGTGAATTTGTCAGTTAACTGGACTTTGTGAATTTGTCACTTAAGTAGACTTTATGAATTTGACAGTTAACAGGACTTTGTGAATTTAACAGTCAACTGGACTTTGTGAATTTGACAGTTAACTGGACTTGGTGAATTCGACAGTCAACTGGACTTTGTGAATTTGACAGTTAAATGGACTTTGTGAATTTGACAGTTCACAAAGTGTTTGTCTTGATGTGTTAGGCTGGAATTGGGCAGCACACTTTGTAACAAGCGTGAAATGTGTTGGTGCACAAAGGTCACGGCGTATGTCGAGTATCTGGCTGGTCAACACGTTGATCCATGGAACACAGGGTAAGGGCAGCTAGGTCATCTAAGTACACTACAGTTGTTGCTGTATAAATCACGTGATATCCTCCTTACCGACCAAATAAACAGAGAGGAGACGATATTAAATAACACTGACATTATTACTGCATAAACAGTGACCAAATATGACAATCTCATGCAATAATGTTTAATGTTTTTTTTTACAAAACAGCAGTAAGTGTAAACCTAGCGCAGCAACGCAAATGTGATAGTGGTCACGTAACTACTGAAACCCAAACTCTTGTCAATTTACCTCAGTCCTGGTTTTATTATGTCTGTCCATGTACGTGAATGAATGGTCGCAACCTAAACAAAGTGCAGTCAACATCCCTGCCGTGTTTCGTGTAATCATGTACCAACTGTCACTCTGTTGTTGTTGCTCTGGTTTTGCTCTCTGTGCTGCAATCTTTTATATTAATCAGAATAAGGCCAATGCATGATGTTAATTTAAGTTAATTACAATGTCTCAGCATAAACTCGTCAATAATCGGTTATTCAGTACAAAAATGAGCTCCACTTCCCAAAAGACTGACATAAAGTAATCAAAATAACTATGTGATGCATGAAACAAATCAAACTGCTAATAAAGAGGACAACAGGACTCAGTATTTCGGTGAAAAGGCAATCAATATTCTCCTGCAGGTAATTCTCCTCAGAATCCAAACGAAAATTGGCAACTGGTCATCACTGGTTACTGTCTGAATGCTATAAAATGAATATGCATGTCCCAGGTGTGTAATTATTGCAGCTTACCTCATGCAGCATCATGTGTAAACCCTGAATTCATGCGTCGAAACAGACAACCGTATTCCAGCTGTCAACCAAATAGGACGTTCACGATGCTCATGAAACTCGTGAACCATGTGTGCTGGCTTTTGACTACGTGCGTGCAGACTGAAGAGCTCATCGCCCTGATAATGCTTTAATTATTGTAACCATTTGCCAAATATCGCACTGTCGCTGCTGCTCTGATTTTGCTCTCCATGCTTTCTTCTACCATTTTGTCTGTGTGATTCTTCGTAGATCACGGACTTGATTAATACGGCATTATGTTGATATAAATTTTTGCAATCATCGACTCATCATGGTCTACGAATGTCGGATTTGATGTTAAGATTTAACTTTGGACTGTTGGCATGTACGTCTTTTGATCAGTGTTATTAGGCTCATAGTAAATTTCCACGCCAATCTCTCGTCGCGTACAATGTAGAATATATCTTCCTTCAGCGTCTTTCCTGGGTATACAACAGCCATGGGTGACGTCAGGCGGCTTAACGAAGCGTAACGTCAGACAAAATTGGTTTCCATGGCTACGCTGCATTCAAGACCTGCACAACGACTACAGTGAATGAGAGTGCTCAAGATTATCTCGATTAATTGTATCGTGAATTTAACACTTTCTTCAATGGGTCGTTCACCAAACAAACGTCACCTACATGTGCTGAAAGAGGTAAGAAACCGTACTGTGTTGTCATGTGTTGTCATGACACGAGGATGATCATCGTGTAAACAGTGAATAGTTCCATCCAGTGAACACACCTTGAAGAACTCAATGTCCGACTACCGCTTCGGTGGCCTAATGGTTAAACCGTGCGCCTCGAAGTCGGGAGAGCCGGGGCGGTTCATACGAATAACTTTAAAAATGGTACTTGTTGCTGCCTCGCTTGGCGCTCAGCACGGAGAGGTTACAACAAAGAAATAATGTGACTGAGTGGGGTGTCATGTTTGGTGTCTTAGCCGTTATACTTCAGTGACAGCGTCACTTAAGCAGCATGGACTCGCACTGCCACAAGAAGACATTAAAGACATACACACACCTACTGGCTCCTCGTCGTCATCTGACAGAAAAATTGCTCAGTACGACATAAAACCCTTACATATGTCAGCTTATAAACGAATACATATATACAAAATATATGATGTAACGATTTATGCAGGTTCCGAGGCGATTGCCGAAAATCAAGTAGCCCGGATGGACAACGGGACTTTGACCGTATTAGTTTTCACTCCTCGTCATCATATGACTGAAATATGCTACTACTTCAGCCTTTACCCGAGCATTTAGAATAAAACTCTTACTAAGGCGAGCTGTCCATTTGACAGCTATCACACAATCGACGATCACTGCTCTGGTTTTACTCATGCTTTATTTTTTCACCCTGTGGCCATATCTTTTAAACAGATCATGCATATAAGATAAGCGAATTCTGGCGTTTAACACATAGGTCAATAGATGTAATCTCTGTCCCACTTTATCAATGCATATATCTGTTGATAGTGTCCTGATGTGCCATTTGTTGGAAAATGTGCCTTTTTGTATTTGACTGTATCTTTGTCCCTACTTTACGCGGGCGCCTCCGTGGCTCAGTTGGTTATCGCGCTAGCACAGCGTAATGACCCAGGTCGCTGTGAGTTCAAGTCCAACTCATGCTGGCTTCCTCTTTGGCCGTACGTGGGAAGGTCTTCCAGCAACCTGCGGATGGTCGTGGTTTTCCCACGGGCTGTGCCCGTTTTCCACCTACCATAATTCTGGCCGCCGTCGTATAAGTGAAATATACTTTAGTACGGCGTAAAATACCAATCAGATAAATAAATAAATAAATTTTACACAGCACAACAACCAACCCATCGAATTACTGCTCGGAACACACAGAGTATACCGACCATATCAAGATGATACATTAATTAAATCCTTTCTAATATGCCATTAACCTGTAAGAAAATGACACGGACAAGAACGTACAGAACTATCTACATTTTAAACTTAAAGGAGAAGAAAATTTAAATATCAATCAAATACCACTGAAAAGAGAATGCATATCCTCGCAGGTGCATGCCATAAAAAATTCTATGTACCTCAAGGTGATAAATTATAAATAAAGTCCGCGCCAACATCCGCTGTGGGCGACTCCATTTTGCCTAAGAACTTGTCCTGAAGTCGTCTGTGTTAGGAGGAGAATTGCCGTCGGAAACCGCCGAAGTGCAGTTCGTACATTTCCGGTAGAACTCTTCTTCTGAGAAGGTAGCGAACAATACTGTTCGTTTTCCGCTTGACGATCGGGAAACCGAAATGTTGGATGTAGGTTCCGAGTTTACACGAAGAATCCGGCAGTTTTAACGACTCTCACTGGCTGAGAGGCAACACACCCCCAGCATAAATTACAGGGTGATAAAGATGGAGGACGCGATGGACTCAGCCATTTAGCCAGCTTTACCGTTTTCAGGCTTTACATGTGTGGCGAGGAAAAAACCAGATGGAAAAAATGTGCTCTTTTGAGCCTGTAGTGTCATGTTTTTAAGTTTCCTTCTCCTTTAATGACGTAAACTATGACACAAAACGAACCTTGTGCATCCTTCTAGGGGACCCTATCCACAATTTTGGACATTTCTGACAACTGTTTCAAAATTATCATCGAAAGTTTACGGTTTATATTGGTTTACCTATTAATTGATATCAAATATGATTTTTTTCAAAAAGCATAGGAGGGGTACCCTACATTAACACATGAGTGATGCTATACATGGTAATTTTAATTAATCTAGATGAATCAATTTAATGGTTTTATATATGTTGTATACATGTATATTCACTGCTTGATAACAATTGTTTTGAGCCTTTTATTATTGGGCTATGTTAATTATAAACCAAGACAAGATCGCATGTAAATTTGCAGATATTTGACATCAGGAGAAATACATGAGAGCTTGTGTGAGCCTGATACTCATACAACCACAATCTTCACAAGCGTCACTTACTTACTTAGGGGGTATCATGGTAAGACGTAGAAGGGATCTTCCCACTAGATGAAAAACACTGTGTAAACCTCTAAGGAGAGATCAGACAAATGGGTTATTAAGGTGTTAACCTTTGCAAGTGAATTATAAAAAAAAAAATACCAAGCGTGAAGCTTGACCCAGGAGAGATTTCCTTTCAGCTAAACAGAGTTATCTCCCTTAAAACCACAAACTGTTCAGAACTCTAACCCGGAAAATTTCATTTAGGGGCCTACGAAAAAAGAAATCAGGTGAAATCAGCGAACTCAGTATGGTACTATATATCAAGACAGCAGTCTGTGATGCACAGAGGTACAGGAAGGAGTTGCGGGTCGGTTTTTGTGGTACCTCTGAATTAAGTTAACACCTGCATAATGACTTACACGATTTTCTACACAAGTTTTGATCGACTTCTGAAGCAATTTGACGCATACTAAACCTCTGAAAGTTAAAGATGATATACATGTATCGAATTGGTCGAATGAAATTGCTAATTGGATAACTCTTATTTATTGGATAAATAGCTTCAACAGACGATTATACCTGCTCACACCTGTACAATATACATGTAGGTGCATAAACAAATACAATCCACACCTACATCATTAAATCACTTATTTGTTGTGTGCAGGCCTAAAAAGTGACGCGCATCAAATCTATTCCGTTCACGGTGTTGTTTCAGCGTGGATGTAAGAGTCGATACACATCTGCAAAAAACCTGCCAAAGCTTTCACAACAGAAAATACATTTAAGAGGCCATTAATTGAAGCTGTCCACAGGGCAATCTAAGTGAACACATTTTAACATCTGTTGTAAAACAGCTATCATGACGGAGTTTGTCAATGTAATGTTTATAAAGGCGATATTGAAAGATTTAACTGAGCATAGATCTATAACCTAATTAAGAGTCAGGTATCTGTTAAAAAGATTGTCACGTTTCGTCAAATAAAAACTATCAACCCTCAAAAATCACGTCACGCAACTGTGTTTCTAATTCTACTTAAGTCATGGTGTTTATGGGCGTGTAATTTGCTGCCAGCTGATCATCTACACAAACAGTTAGAACAAAGCCCGTACGTGAGGTAAATTGACAACAGGCCGTATTTCACCAGCTGGGTTAAGCGTCAAACTAGTTTGTCGAACTAAAGACATCTACCTTAAACTACACAATGTTCGACTAAATTATGCTTCGATCCCAGTAATTTATTATTTAGGGGACAGTGAGTGAAATAAAATAGGCAAGCAACACACCCAGTCAGGGTGACAAAAAAATGTCACCGTCAGTTTGACCCGTATACCCTGGATATCGGAGGGGGAAGGGTGGGTTAGCAACTCTGAAGTAAAACAACATGCATCATTGTCAAGGCCGAGTATTTTTCATATCGGCACAAGTTATTGATCCAACACGCCTCCGAATCTCTTAAATTCTGCAGTCTGTATATATATATATATATATATATATATATATATATATATATATATATATATATATATATATACCCCTATGCATAGGAGTAAAACTATTGCATGGAAAAGATTACAATAGCTGGCATACGCTCGCATGTAACCGGTGAAATGCTATCTCTTGTCAGTTAAGGTTTTATTCGTGCAAATGCTTGAATACTAGCAAATTACACACCCCTTAGCACCATAGCTTAAGCAGAAATAGGTTTTAAAAAAACCTGCGGTTATGGTAGGTGCGAATTATTAAATGTCACTAGTTTAGAATTGACGGTTCAGTCTTTGCAGCATAATCCGAGGGTTAGGGCTGTATAAAGTTTCCTGTACCGGTGTGATCCGCACACCACACCTACAATGGGGAGCACTGAGGAGACGCATCGGCATGGAATTTGTGTTAAACCTGTTTAGTTGTTTCGGAATACCAATTTCGATTTTGCATCAAGAATATCCAAGAAAAAACAGCGGAACCTTATCGGCCATTTTATTTGTGTATCTTTCATTTTGGATGCTTTGAAATTCCTGGGACGGCATGGGTCGTGTACGTCTTATACGGACGGGTATAAACATCTTAAATGCTGTGACGCGCTCCACACTTTTGAAGGTTGAGGAATATGTTTGTTTAATGAACCTGCACTTCGCATTTTTCTCACATTGCTGAAGACGAAAGTATTTAAATAGAAGTGTAAAATCGTAAGTTTTAGACAGCCAGATGTAAGTTTTTTTACATGTGCGCTGCAATAATAATCATATTCCACACAGGTTTATGTCACTGATGTGTTGTTAGTGTAACAAATATTTATACAAGAGCTATTTGTTTCATAATGTTCACGACGTAATACACGTATGGAATGCATCATTTGGACTCATGCAGGGATGACTGCTGATCACAATGTTATTTCTCATTGGACAGTTGACGCGACGTGGCATAATCTAATGAATAAATTAAAAATAATTCAGGGCATAGATTAAGCGTAACGATACAGATGCTCGAGGGGGTATAAAAACTCACAAAATCATGCTTTGTACGGTACGTGGGCGTGAGTAAGTCCTGGATGACTACGCTTAGATCTTTTTATATTTCTAGTGGCGTTAGCCATCCAGGGCTAAGTGTGGATGGGACGTGCCTAGCTCAGAAAGTCTCTTTCGAGAGGGTTTGTTTGGTCCTGAAAAGGACCGTTGGAAGATTGGTGGAAGAGTTGGTCAGCTCTTTAAGCTCTCTCTCCACGGATACGTCTGGCCAGCTGGATGTCCTTGGGCATGATGGTCACTCTCTTGGCGTGGATGGCGCACAAATTGGTGTCCTCAAACAGACCCACCAGGTAAGATTCGCTGGCCTCCTGAAGAGCCATGACGGCTGAGCTCTGGAATCGCAGATCGGTCTTGAAATCCTGGGCGATTTCACGGACTAACCTCTGGAATGGCAGTTTCCTGATGAGGAGCTCGGTGGATTTCTGGTAACGACGGATCTCACGGAGAGCGACTGTTCCTGGCCTGTATCTGTGAGGTTTCTTCACACCTCCTGTGGCTGGGGCGCTCTTTCTGGCGGCCTTTGTGGCCAGCTGTTTTCGGGGAGCCTTTCCTCCGGTAGATTTACGTGCGGTCTGCTTTGTTCGAGCCATGGCGATGAAAACTGTACGACTGCTTTGAGACTATACTAGGTATGGAATGCCTAGGTAAGTGTGACCAGACATTTATCAACCCTTGCTACCGCCGGCGTCTGTCATTTGGTTGGCTTAGAATTGAGCGCGCTGTCCATTGATTGGCCAGAAATACGCTTGAGCGATTGGCTAAATCCCACTGATTGGATTGGTTGGATTTGGCGCGATCGAGCTGCACGACTAAAATTTACAATCCTTCAAGCTTCACCACTGAAACAAGTACGATTCATGTACATAGGTGGACTGAAATTTCACCAAACAATTGTTTGTCAGACATGCTCTTATTGTGACAAAACTACTGTTACTTTAGTATTGCACTAAACAAATGACAAGAAATAATTTTTTAGATATTTAAAATATTTTTAGGAATCAAGATTTGCAGTATTTACAAATAAACTTTTTGTCCAGTTTTTTATTTGCGTTATGTAAATGCAATAAAGTTAAATAAATCTATAATTAAAAAAGTTAAAATTATTTTTTGCTAATCATTTTTAAGTGTGTAACTTTACCTTCTGTTGTTCATTTTGTTTGCAATATTTTGACCACAAAGTTGCAAGTAACTTGCTTGTAACTAGTACAATACAATATATTTATGTATTTCTTTTCTATTCACTAAAAGTGTCTATTAAAAATGAACGCTGAAATTTATAACGGTTGTTAACATATGACAAGGCAACACACTGCATATTTGCACTCAAGTGTTGGTAAATAAATATTTCCAAAAAATAGGATTAGTTATCACAACCATGCAAAACTGTATTTAAAAATTTGTATACTATTTGTTAAAAAGATTGTAACTTTTAGGTGTTGTTGACCAATTATTTAAAAAAGGATGTTACTTATCACAAAAGGACCTTGCAAAGCTGTATTTGATACGTATATTTTTTCAGTTCGTGAGAAAAGTGTTGTTCAATACTCAGTTTATAAGTTAGGCTTTGAGGATTATTTCTTTGGTATGGTGGTGTTTATTTTTTTTTAATGTCAGGTATGGTGGTGTTTATTTTCTTTTCATGTCAGAATACATTTTTGTGAAATTGTTCAACTGCTATTATATGTAACTAATACTGTAAAAGGCTAATTTGATATTATACATACATTATGCCGAGAGAAAAAAAAAGATCATGATACCAAAATATGGCCCATATTGCCAAGCTAAAAAGTCATGAAAATTTAACTACACTTTCTAAAGTGAAGACATCCCAAAATTGTCGCACATATGTGTACTTGTAGACACAATTTCACATGACTGATTCATTATGTCGTCCTCTAGTTAAAATGTGTTCATGCACTGCGGCTACTTTCCCTGTGACAGAATGCACTAAATGAAGACCAGGTGTTGATGTGGACAGATCACTCTCCGAGAATACAAACTGAGAACATCAGATTCATGAGAAAACATCAATCTGCATGGAGGACATAATCTGCAGGTGTCTCAGTTGTCAGCTGTACATCTCCTGCTGGGTTTCTAGACCACCTGTGTAGTATTTGTCTGTAGGCCACTTGGGCTTTATGGGATGAAAGGAGATGGTGGGTGAAAACAGTGCGGCTAAAATACTTGAGAATTTTAGTGTGGTGCGTGAGTGCTGGCAAGGCTGTGTGAGGCGCGTCTGTGTATTTGGCAGGCGGTTGGTGTAGAGTGTGGACGTGCTCATGGGCAGTAGGGGGAGAGGTGGGAAAAGGGGGAGAGGTGGGAAAAGGGGAGAGGTGGGAAAAGGGGAGGGCTGCATTTCAGTCTTCCTATCTTATTAAATATGAGGCACAAATAATCTACAATGCATCGCAAGTTATCATATATTCTGTTGATATAAGTAAAGAAATCTCAGGAACACTAGTAGACCTAATATTCATCATGAACAGTAATATGAGAAATTACATGTAGTTCTAATCGTTACTTTAGGAATCCAGAAATGAGCCTGTGAAATGAAAAGATTAAATTATGGATATATACTTCACATGTAACTATCTCTAGGGTATTGCTTTGGACGACAATCAACCCCGACTGTAGCCTAATGGTTGAACAAGCGTTTTGTACAATATATTCTGGTACCGTACCAACAAATTATTTAGAAGAATGTGCTTATGCTAGAAAGATTCTTTCGGGAAGATATGTTTGGTCCTGAAAAGGACCGTTGGAAGATTAATGGAAGAGTTGGTCAGCTCTTTAAGCTCTTTCTCCACGGATACGTCTGGCCAGCTGGATGTCCTTGGGCATGATGGTCACTCTCTTGGCGTGGATGGCACACAAGTTCGTGTCCTCAAACAAACCCACCAGGTAAGATTCGCTGGCCTCCTGAAGAGCCATGACGGCTGAGCTCTGGAATCGCAGATCGGTCTTGAAATCCTGGGCGATTTCACGGACTAACCTCTGGAATGGCAGTTTCCTGATGAGAAGCTCGGTGGATTTCTGGTAACGACGGATCTCACGGAGAGCGACTGTTCCGGGCCTGTACCTGTGAGGTTTCTTCACACCTCCTGTGGCTGGGGCGCTCTTTCTGGCGGCCTTTGTGGCCAGCTGTTTTCGGGGAGCCTTTCCTCCGGTAGATTTACGTGCGGTCTGCTTTGTTCGAGCCATGGTGATTAACACTGTACGTCTTCTCCAGCTATGCTAGAATCGGAATGACTGAGCAAGTTTGACCACACTTTTATCCACCATTGTCACCGCGGGCGTGTCAGTCGGTTGGCTTAGATTTAAGCGCGCTGCCTATTGATTGGCCAGAAATACGCTTGAGCGATTGGCTAAAATCCACCGATTTGATTGGTTGGATTTGGTGCGATGGAGCTGCTCGTCTGAAATTTACAATCCTTCAAGGTCGACCTCTCAAACATGTACAAATCATGTATGTAGGTGGGCTGAAATTTCACGGAACTAAAATTCTGTAAAACAGAGTGTCTATCAAAGAAGGACCGTGCAAAGCTATATTTAATAATATGTCTACTTTTTTCAATTAGTGTGGAAAGTGCCGCTCGATTCAATATTCACTTTATAAGTTAGGCTTTGAGGGTTATTTTTTATTATCATGGTGTATATTTTCATGGTATTTGCTTTTCATTTCAAAATATATTTCTGTGAAATTATTCAACCGATATTATGTGTAACTAAAGCTGTAAAGGGCACATTTGATATTACAAATGCATTGTGCCGAGAAAATAAATCATGACACCAAAATATACCCATATTGCCAAGCTAAAAAGTCTGAAGATTTAACCCTTTTTTTAAGCGATAAGAGATATCATGTATATAAATTTATTTGTAGACACAACTTTTCATGGGCCTTTTGTACATCCTTGATTTATTTTCTCCTATGGTTATAATTTCCTTCTTCATTTAGGTTGCCAGTATCTTGTAAAAGCCCTTAAATTTCAGCAGCGTGCAAAGAGCATTAGTGTAGTGTAAATTTTGAGATAAAAAATATGTTCTATAGAACCTTGATTGAAGTGACTGTCATCACCATAGCGGCCTTTGCAGCTGTTTCGTGTTAGACACAACATACTTAATGGGGACCAGGTGTTGATTGTGACGGATCACTCTCCGAGAATAGAAGTTGAGAACATCACAATCTTGAGATAAAGTATATAAATCTGTTTGGATGACATAGTGTACGTGTGTCTCGGCTGTCAGCTGTACATCCCCTGCTGGGCCGATGGACCATTGTGTACAGCATGGAGCTATGAACAGAGAGCTTAACACAGTAAAGAAGTTTTAGTGTGGGTGGATTTCTGTAAGGATGTACGTGTGTGATGGGGCTTGGTGTGGTGGAAGTCTCGGGGAAGTGGGAATGTGTGTTCGTGGGGCGGGGCGGGGGTGGAGATTATATAATTTATCGTAAGTGATCAAGTACTATGTTGATTTAAGTAAAGTAGGTACTCAAATTATGTATGTGGCCCCATTAATATGGACCAAACGCAGATGGCATAGTCTTAATTGAACTGATGTGTTAAATTCCTTTTGAGGGATACAGAATGCCACAGTTCGTAGGATGTGCTTAGCCTAGAAAGCCTCTTTCGTAAAGAATTGTTTGGCCCTGAAAAGGACCGTTGGAAGATTTGTGGACGCGTTTGGTCTGCAGTTTAAGCTCTCTCTCCGCGGATACGTCTGGCCAGCTGGATGTCCTTGGGCATGATGGTCACTCTCTTGGCGTGGATGGCGCACAAGTTCGTGTCCTCGAACAGACCCACCAGGTAAGATTCGCTGGCCTCCTGAAGAGCCATGACGGCTGAGCTCTGGAATCGCAGATCGGTCTTGAAATCCTGGGCGATTTCACGGACTAACCTCTGGAATGGCAGTTTCCTGATGAGAAGCTCGGTGGATTTCTGGTAACGACGGATCTCACGGAGAGCGACTGTTCCGGGCCTGTATCTGTGAGGTTTCTTCACACCTCCTGTGGCTGGGGCGCTCTTTCTGGCGGCCTTGGTGGCCAGCTGTTTTCGGGGAGCCTTTCCTCCGGTAGATTTACGTGCGGTCTGCTTTGTACGGGCCATAGCGATGAAACTGTACGTCTGCTGCGGAACGATCCTAGGTGTGGAATGACTTTGCACGAATTCTGAGATACTTATCCCCTCAGCGCAACACAACACCACAAAGCCGGTTGGCTTAGATTTAAGCGCGCTCCACTCTGATTGGCTAGTGGTATTTCACAGCGATTGGCTAAATCCCACGGTTATGATTGGTCGATTTTGGCGCGATCGAGCTGCACGGCTGAAATCTACAATCCCCCAAGCTCGACACCTAAAACATGAGCAATCCATGCATGACAGTGAAATGGACCAAACACCTGTAGCAAATTTGACAGAACTGTCATTGTGTAAAATTGCTGTTACCATCAAAAGTGCATTAAACATATGGCGTCAAATACATATTTACATATTTAAACATATTTTTGTGTCAATAAAAATAGATGTGATTTTGCAATGTTTATAGTTTGAAGACAATATTTTCTGATGTTTTAAATTTCAAGTGATTGTAAATTGATCGTTAAACTGTTTGTTTGTGACTGTAACAAGCTATTAGGCTTAATTTGTTCATATTATCTGTAAAAGTTGTTCTGTTCTACATTTTCTACGGTTATAACGTAGGCTATTTCCTTTTTGACTGAAATAAATCATGATTTATATAATTATGTATTTGATTCTTGCTTAAGTAAATATATAATACTTTTTGTAATGATGTCAGAGCCTGGCAGATTTAGCTCCAAAAATATACAGCACTAAAGTAAATGTGAAGACTTGTATTATGAATGTACGTTTGTGGCAAATTGAAAGTCCGTGACCGCTTAGTGAAACTCCGTATTTTGGTTGCACCAGGTGGTCTACATACTGTACGTGATACTTCACCAAGGGTTTTGTTTCACATAATAAATTCCTACTTGCAGGTATGTACTTATATAAATTTCATGTAGTCTCATCCCAAAGATCATAGTTTACCTTTGTATGTCAAGGGTTGCGTGTTTATCATACATGGAAATATTAGATTCATAATTAAATTTAGCGTTTGTGCATACGATAACCACGTCACACGTGATCGTGTGCTATCGAGCGCACTTTTCTCATTGTTGTTTGTGTTTAACATTTTGCAGAAAAATCTTGTCAGATAAAAGTTAATTAGGTACTGAATATAATAATTTCCTGCAGTTAGCAGGCGGAAGTGTAGCAGTTTGAGTTTGTAATCTTCATTCAAGCCTAGTCGTGCAGTTTAAATGTATGGTAGCACGTTTGGAACATTTGTCTGGAGTTCTACATTACTCTTTCACGAATTTAAATATGTTCATGTGGGCAATTGCCCACGTCAAGGATAAGTGTATTCATGCAATTACATTGTCTGTAACTACGGAAAACTAGTGGTAACATAAATGCACGGAAAATCTGTTTGTGTTATAGTACAGCGTTTGTTATTATAACGGCAATTCGTCTATGTAAAAACAGTTAAGCGATCATCTTGTATTCGATACGTATTGTAAATTATGGAAGATCGATAGTGCCGTACTGTTATCAGGTAAAGCACATCATCATAATTATCGAAGATCAACAGTGCCATATTGTTATCACATTATGTCAAGTCATTAATTATGAAAGCGCAACTGTCGCACCCGGCCTACGCGCACCGACTGGCAGCTACACTGTACCGGATGCTTCCCCTAAGGTTTTTGTTCAACGTAATGAATTGCTACATGCAGGTATTTCATGCATGTCCTGGAGACGCGAGTTGGAGTTGATCGTTTATTTCTGTAAAAATATTTAAATTGAAAGGTGGAATGTATGGGGGTATAATGTTGGTATAATGATGTGAATGCATGTATTTTGATTATCTCACACCACTTAATCATTACTGTAAATTCATTTAAGTAATGTTATATACAACTACACCTATACTCCAACGTATCTAATATTATACAGCGTATTGAAAATTGATCATGGCACCAAAATATGGCCCATACTGTTAAATGAAAACGTCTGAAAACTTATCATGGTACCAAAATATAGCCCGTACTGTTACCTGAAAACGTCTGAAAACTTATCATGGTACCAAAATATGGCCCATACTGTTAAATGAAAACGTCTGAAAACTTATCATGGTACCAAAATATAGCCCGTACTGTTACCTGAAAACGTCTGAAAACTTATCATGGTACCAAAATATGGCCCATACTGTTAACTGCAAACGTCTGATAATTTATCATCATTTTTCTCTGTAAAACAATCCCCAAAATCCATGGTCATTCTAATGATGCTTAGGTCATTGATTCCTTCCTTAAGCTGTTCATACCTTCAGTAGCCTCCAGACATCAGCGGATATCATTATGTTTAGTGTATTTGGTATTGTAGCAGTTTGGAGAACGGAAAAATCATGTGTTAATGCGTACTGAAGAATTTTGATTGAAATGATCCCCCCTCCCCTTCCCCTTCCACCCACTGCAGCTATATATTCTCTTTGTGACACACACGGCCAGACAAGGGTCAGGTGCTGGTTGTGACAAGCCACTCTCACAAAGCATAAGCTGCGGATGTCAGTCATCATCGTCTTGTAAAGACAAAGGCTGCGTGGACGACATAATCTGTAGGTGTCTCTATGTCAGCTTTAGATTCAATGCCGGACGTCTGGACCACCTGTGTAGCTGTTTGAAGGACATCATGGGGGACTTTCATTTATGAAATATATGTGAATGAATTGATCAGCTGAGCTCAGCTGTTAAGGGTCTCCTGATGTCACATGATCACCAACCTTGCATTTGACCATCTCTTGCTTTTTACTAAAGACATCCCAAATATAAAAGGCTCAAAACAATCGTTATTTAACGGTGAATATATACAACATTTCACGGTGAATATATACAACATATATGAAATCATCAGTAATGACGATTAATCTAATTATGTTAAGGACATAATTAAGGACAATGGCATGGACTAAAAATACATATCTCTTAACAGTTATCATATTCATGCATAAATTATCATACAAAACAACATTCATGTGATAATGTAGGGCTCCCGAACTGTGCGTTTAAAAAAAATCATATTTCGTACCATTAAACAGCTAAACAAATGTAACCGGCATAAACCATAAACTTTGGATGATTAATTTGAAACTGTGTTTTCCAAAAATATGGACAGGGTGCCCTAAAATGACGAACAAGGCCTGTTTTGTGTCATTGCCTGTCATTAACTTTAAAATCTAGAAAGTTCGGCACGTTCTTGTCTATGCCATTGTCTTACAAGATTATCTTAGCATAGCGTAAATATATTTGAAAAAGAGAAATGTCAAGCACACGTATGACCTGTCTAACAGAATTGAACGATGTATGTTGATCCATAGCTCTGAGATCGGTGCAAGTTTAGCTTCCACATTAACAAGTATTTCTGAATGCTAAGCTGGGAATAGATTGACATAGGCATTACTTATGGATAACAACTCCTGGATATATTTTGTTGGTGACGTTTCGACGTAGGTTCTTACATCGTTATGAAACCATATGGACATACAAAGACAACAAACAGAGAGTGAGTGGTGTCAAAACAGACAACAATGTATCATAGATAATGGCTTCAGGGTTTAAGGCGGTCACTGTCTAATCTGATGAGGTCATTATAGGCGCTCGGTAGGTGGTACCCGCTGTCTTGGTTGAGCTGTGGATTATGATGGCTTCCAGCAGTTTCCTTCTTTTGTAGTCTGACTGGTTGTTCTGTAGGGTATGAACTGTGTTCCATTGGAGTTGGTGTTCTGGATGGGCTCTGATATGGTCACTGAGGGCTGATTTTCCATCTAATTTTTCTACTGAGGCCTTGTGCTCTGCAATTCTGATTTTGAGTGGTCTGCCGGTTTCTCCAATGTATTGCCGTTGACAGTCACAATTAATGCTGTACACAGACTCTTTGGGTTCTTCCCTATGGGTTGGCTGTTTCTTTCCATTGGCTTTTGAGTAGGGTTTCGAGGTTAAAGGCGGAGGTAAACGTGGTTTGTATGTTCAGTTTGTCATGCAGGAGTCTTATCTGGTAGCTTGGGGTGCCTATATACGGAATGGTTATATATATATATTGAGGTGGTCGGGTCTCGTTGCTCTGGTCCTGTTAGCTGGATTGAGTTTTACTGATCGTTCTCTCCACTAATTGTGGGGGGGGGGGTATCGGTTTTGGGTGGTGAAGGCTGTTTTGAGGTGATTTATTTCTTCTTGGAGGTTGATGCTGGATGTCTGTATGGCTCGTTTTGTTACGGTAGATATTATTCCTCTCTTGATGCGATTAGGTTGGTTAGATTGTTAATAAGCTGGGGAGAATGAAACAGATCTCAGATCTTGATGCTCCAGAACTGTGGATCAAACAAAAACATTCCATTTGAATTGCTGCTGACCATTTGGATGAAGTGAAGAGTCGGAAAAGATTTTGAAGATCTTTTCCGTTGTCGACGAGACGACACCAAACAATACTGCATGGTACTGTGGAAATAGGGTGCGGTATTACTGAGAAATGAAATGTACAAGGACAATTTAAACATAAACAAGCCGGTGGTTCAGGGACAACCTTTCCGACGTGCCTCCATAGTGCAACAGTAAAAGCAATTATGAGGGACAAAAGACTGGTGGTTGGGTGTTCTTAGCTTAGAAAGGTTCTTTCGGGAAGATTTGTTTGGTCCTGAAAAGGACCGTTGGAAGATGTGTTGGGGGTGTTGGTCAGCTGTTTAAGCTCTCTCCCCACGGATACGTCTGGCCAGCTGGATGTCCTTGGGCATGATGGTCACTCTCTTGGCGTGGATGGCGCACAAGTTCGTGTCCTCGAACAGACCCACCAGGTAAGATTCGCTGGACTCCTGAAGAGCCATGACGGCTGAGCTCTGGAATCGCAGATCGGTCTTGAAATCCTGGGCGATTTCACGGACTAACCTCTGGAAGGGCAACTTCCTGATGAGAAGCTCGGTGGATTTCTGGTAACGACGGATCTCACGGAGAGCGACTGTTCCGGGTCTGTATCTGTGAGGTTTCTTTACACCTCCTGTGGCTGGGGCGCTCTTTCTGGCGGCCTTGGTGGCCAGCTGTTTTCGGGGAGCCTTTCCTCCGGTAGATTTACGTGCGGTCTGCTTTGTACGAGCCATGGCGATGAAATATGGACGTCTGCTTCTGAACGTTCCTAGATGTGGAATGACTTGGCAAGCTTTCTGAGATACTTATCCTCTCAGCGTAGTGCAACACAAGATTGCCGGTTGGCTTAGATTTAAGCGCGCTCCACTCTGATTGGCTAGTGGTATTTCACAGCGATTGGCTAAATCCCACGGTTATGATTGGTCGATTTTGGCGCGATCGAGCTGCACGGCTGAAATCTACAATCCCCCAAGCTCGACACCTAAAATGTTGATACAGCTATAACGTGTAGCAAAACCCATGATTAAACCCAGCAAGTCTGCGAGAACAGTGTAATAATTGTTGTCTGACTACACGATAGAACTATAGAATAATTGTCCTATTTGAACCTCACTTACAAAAAGGTCACCATGATATTTTGCATGATGGCTAGCACATATTTCATACAGACAAAATATTACTCAACTTGTTTTAGTTGCATTTTTAACGGATTTTAAAATACTGTATAATTCTTTTACCACGATAACAAAATTTCGGGTCAGTTTATCGTACATAAATTTCTCATAGTCTCATTAGCACTATGAAATGCGCTGTTAGACTTTCAAACCATATAAGTATATGCACTGTTCAAATTGAACGTGTGAGACTATTTGTGATAGCTTAGCGACACGCCTAAAGCTGAGAACTTGTCAGCACATCAACTGCACTTTCCCCAAAGGATCCTCTTTGTATACTGTTATTATTATTATTATTGGCATACTGTCATATGTTAATTGTTTTTTTTTTATTTATTTATTTATTTATTTGGTGTTTTGCGCCGTACTCAAGAATTTTTCACCCTGACGGGACTCACGGCCATCCGCAGATTCCTTAATTGCAGACCTTCCCACTGGCGTAGGGCGGGAGAGGAAGGGAGCTTCAGCTGGACTTGAACTCACAACAAAAGCATCGGTGAGAGGCTGCTGGGTTATGTGCCTCATTATAGTCTGTTTCTTTTAGCCACTCGCGTATATTCAGTTCTCTAAAAGTAGTCATACTCGATACCAAAATTGCCTTTAGCCAGTGACAACCAAAGTTCTACACACTGACATGTTGAACGTCCATATTAGTATAAAGAAAATGCAGTTAGAATACTTTTTTCTAATTCACAATGTAAAACTCCATAAGCTTAGTTTCGACAAGAAGAGCTTATTGCCTCGGGCGACGTCATAAATATAAAACAACTGTTTCGTGCTGGGTAGTGGGCGGAGTTCAACATGTTTTGACGGAGGGCGACACCAGTTACCTAAACTGCTATCGCCTTAATTGTAAACCCTGTTACTGACACTGTTATATTCCGAATTGTTTACAGGTTTTAGTATAATATAACCTTAATAGATGAATTTTATTTTATCCCTTGTAGTATATTATCTCACGGCAATATGGATTTAATGGTGGATGCTGGGAAATGTGGCGATTTAGTCAAGTTCCAGAGAAAGTAATGTAAGCTGTGTTATAGCGTGTAGTTTGCTCTAACTGCTTCTTGGTGTGTAAAATGTATTCTAACTGCATTTTCTTTGTAATAATATGGAAGTTCAACATGTCAGTGTGTGTAGCTTTGGTTGTCACTGGCTAAAGGCAATTTTGATATCGAGTATGACTGGTTTTAGAGAGCTGAATATAAACAACTGGCTAAAAGTATGCTAACTACAGTAACAGACTGCAGTATGCTAACCACAAGGCCATACAGACACCCCCCACCCCCACCCTCCGTGCTCTGCACGCCCCCGCGGCTTTACACATATGTGAAAACTTTTATTTTTGTGCTTAAGTAGACGCGAACTGAGAGAAAAATATCAGATAACAGGGCTTCATTTATTTTATTTATTATCTTTTTTGGCAGTTAACGTCATTCTAAAAACACTCCTGCTTATTCTAGCATCGTCAGTTTTATGGGAGAGGAAACCGTTAAGCTCGACTTAAACCACCGACTTTTGTCAAGTTACTGACAGACGTTCCGACGTGGGACGCAGATGTATGTACACAAGACTGGTGGAAGACGAGTAATCTTCAATAGCGAACATTAGAATGTACAAACGGTAATATACGAGCCTTGTCGGCCGCTTCTTGCCAACAGGGCTCCAAGATCAGATAGAAGGGATGTACGAATTGATGTCTGGGACAAATCAAACTTCCGTTATAAAAAGTAGGTGCTGGCAAGTTGGCTACATTTTGTGAGAAAGAGAATTTTTTAGGCCGAACGGTTTTCTGTTTCCTTACAAAGACAGGCAGGCGATTCTTCAGAACTTGTTACACACAACTTCGGGTTTCATTAAAATAAAAATTTCCCTATTATCGAGTTCTCCTGAAGACCTTGGAGCCATGCACTTGGTTAGACTACTTACTGCGTCTTCAAACTGGAAAACCCCACTGCATGGAAGTGTTAAACCATTAGCCCAAAACTATCTAGTGAGGACGCAGACTCGAGACTAGCTTCCGTATTTATTAAACGTCTTAAATCCCAAATTCAAACACAACTACAATTAAAATGTTTTGCTGTAGGGAGTTTAAAATTTGCCCACTGATTCTTTCCTGTGGAACAATGCACCAACGTCAGTTTGAGCTCTTTACTATTCTTAGTTTGGCTTGTTAACCATTGTAATTTATAAATTATGTCTTAGGTTGTTTTATAAATACGAACCCAGTCTTACTAGTCAGGCTACAGCTTTAAGTCAGGAAATTTGTCAATCATACATGATAAAGTGTTTTGCCTTGACCGACTATATAAGGGCATAGCTATATGTCAGGAAATATTGATGGCAAAAGGCCATCTCTCTCTGTAGTACAACGCCACAATATCACATTGCCACTGGGGATCCGACTTTGTAAGTTTGCCAACAACTTACCTAAATATTTTTCACATGAAATACTGGGGTCCGTTTCACAAAGCTGTCGCAACGTTACGTCAAGCGCAATTACCATGGTGACGTATCCTTTCGTTGTATGTACACCAGGGGTAACCAGGAGTAACTTACAACTGTTTCGTAAAACGAGCCTCAGATTCTGGACAATGATAAGAAGTAACCTATAATGACTGCAAAAATTGAAACGCAAATTTCCAAATTTTAAAAAAACTTAACTGGATCGTACTTAATCAGATGAAATCATTCAAGATGATACAAAACAGGTTTCAGTCGTTTAGTCTTTATTTACTAGTTTACATACACGGTAAATCTTGTAAGTTTGAAGTTCATGGGACATATTCATCCAACCTGCGAAACAAATCACTGAAAGCCTCTGTCTATGTTGAGATCACTACCTGAGAGTCAATTATTGTTTCCAGTGGAAAATGAAAGCGGTAACATAAGCCAGTAATATGGTTTGAAGGCGAAAATATAATTAAAGATGTACAGCAAAGAGAGTAAAACCAGAGCAGCGACGACAGTGTGATAAGCGACAAATGGTCACACGTAACCGATGAAATACGGCCTCTTGTCAGTTTAGCTCAGTTAGGGTTTTATTTAACTGTTCATGTTAATGCATAAATAGTAGCCCACTAGCACCGTGTCTGAAGCAGAATTAGATAACAAAAAAAACAGTGTCGTTGATTGCAATTTATTAGACGCCACTGGTCTAGGATTACTCAAAATGCTGTCTTGTCATCATATTTAACATGCAATCACATGAAATTCAATGTTCATTTTTAGCAGAACAGTTAAATTTTTATGTAATTATAGAGAGTATTTGGTTTATAAAGCACATGTCTATGCGCATGCGTGTTCCGCGGATAAAAGATGTCAAAAACTGAGAATCATGGTCAGAGGAAATAGCCGCCCGGTTTGCTCTTCTCACTATCCCTTGTTGTAGACGCATTTAGCGAAACATCCGCCACAATTGTTTGCCCTGAAAATGGATAAAAATAAAAGCGTGTAGAGTTACCGGAGATTGATGGATGTAAAATAATGATGAATGATAGGTTTTCCTAGAGTTATCTCCACTTACTTCACGGGCGGGTTGCATAAAGCCGTTTCTGACTTAGTCAAAATTTACAACTTATAACAACGCTTAAAGGAGAGGAAAAGATAAAAACAGTGCCAAGTCAGAAGAAAGAGCGTCAAAACTTATGATCTTTGAATATGGTCTTTAATTTTTTTTTTCGATTTATTTTCTTTTCTGGTAAAAAGGGCATTTGAAAATATTTTTGCATGGTGGGTGTTTTTGACCACATTTTAGTAATTATCATCGTTGCATAATAATGTTCTAAATTAGGATGTGATGGATGCCTAATAAATATATTTGAATGTAAATATATTATCCAAACACATACATTCTATATCCAGAGATATGCATTTAATCTGATTATGATGATATTTATGAAAATATGAACAATATAAATATGATCAAAGTTAAGATTGAACACATTTGTCAGCTGAAAAGACCAAATTCTGGAGCAAATATATCTATTTAAATACGTGTTACATAATTTTTGTAACATTTATAACATTATGACACAAAGACTGTATGTACCAAAAGGTGGTCGCAAATACTCACCTTACAAAAATCAATTTCAAAAGCCTTTTTCTCTTTAAAGACAAATCGAAAAAAGTATTAAAGACCACATTTACTACGAACTTTTCGCACTCTTTCATACGAGGTGATTTTCTGTAACTTTCACACATTAGTAATACGGCCACATTTATGAGGTGGTCAAAATCTTAAATTTTTAGACTCCCGAAATATGTCTGAAATGTATGTCAAATTTTGACTTAAGTAAGAAATGGCTTTCTGCAATCGGTTGCAGATTTCACGAAACTTAATCCTAAATTTAGTCAATTGCTTAAGTCGGGTATATTTTTTTTACAGAGGTTCCAGGGGAAGTGTTTCTAAAATTAAAGTCAAGCACCACATAAGTATGGTATTTATTACGTTGCTTAAGCGAAACAGTTTTGTGACCGATGGGAATTAGCGTGCCAGCGCGAAACAATGGCTCAGGAGCTGTCTACCAAAATGCGATCGCTGTAAGTTCAAGTCCAGCTCTTGCTGGCTTCCTCTCCGACCGTACGTCTGAAGGTTTTCAGCAGCCTGCGGATGATCGTGGCTTTCACCCAGGATTTGCCCGGTTCCTCCCACCACAATGCTGGCCGCCGTCGTATCAGTAAAATGTTTTTCAGTATGGCGTAAAACACCAATCAAATAAATAAAAAACGAAACAGGTAAATGATTTTTTTTTTTGTCTTTGTGATGTGGCATAACCGTGATATCGCAGTTAAAACAAAAACAAATCGCACACACCGACAAAATCAAAAGCATGACTAATCATGCGCGATTTATCTGTAACCTCGAGAACACAGAGCTGTTTCCGCTTACGTCAGCGAACCCTGTTTTGGCTTTCAATGGTATGTGCGTGGGGTACGAGCGAAGCAGCATCCTGTTTCCGGTAGCTGTAACATGAAGCATGCCATGTCGAAAGCTTCCCAGCTTAAAAATTGATTTATTCAGTTACAGATCACGTCAGAACAAAATGGCCGTGGCCGATTAGGTCTGTTTCCACTCAACTTCCTCAATATCCCTGGTTACATTATTTGTTGTCTTTTCCTTTAAGCTTCATCAGCAGATGCGTGTGGTCTCGTGATTTAAAGACTACTCAACAAACAGCAAAAGAGAAAACAGTTTCGGCTGCAATGGTGGAGAAGTTTGGCCTGACCATCATCTGAATGGTGTTCGCATTTGTATTTCATACAGTAATTATATCCAAGTCTTTGATTTTTAATAATCTATTTATTTATCTGTATGTTCATTTACGCGATACTCAAGAATTTCCACTTTTGCGATGGGTTTAGTGTTATGCTTGGGGACTACCAAAGTTGCGAGAAACTGGGCTGGTTTTAAAGGTAGAAAAGAAATTCACCAATATCAAGACCATTCTCATTCCATCGATCAGAAAAATATCCACCAGTATCAAGACAATTCTCTTTCCATTTGTCGCTTTCTGTGGTGTACACCAGTTTAAAGTTGAATGGAAACCAGAGTTTTGGGGTTTGTCAGCCCTTTCCATGACCTCTCTGGGGATTAGTGCTCTGTAGTGCTCTGTAGTCCTCTGTACGGGTAAAGTTCCTCGGGTACAGATGTAAAATACTGCACTTTATCTGGCGCCAAATCCCCACGCTACATCGCCCACCTTCTGTATTACTGACTGGGACGAGTGCGCGTAATTAAAATGCCACTTGTAATTAATACTAATCTGTACTTAGAGCATTTCCAGTGTCAAGGAATTTAGGTGCGCGCAGGGTTCCATTCGGACGACATACCTATCGTCCAGGAAGTTTTTCTAGTCAAGCGACTAGGTTGTAGGTTTCACAAAGAACTTTTTCGCTTTGTCTCTTTTTTCGTGTCGGATCATTGCCCTGTCGGATTATTGTCCTGTCTCATCGCACTCCTTGACATAGGTGTTTGTTGGGTTGTCCCATTAATTGACGCATCACTTTATTGCCTTGCCAAACGTGCGACCGGGCTACATGCACCGGCCGTCATATGATTATGTAAACAGTGCAATGTGAAGTAGCGGAAGATAAAATTTTACAGCTTGGACCTGGATCGAAATAGCAAAATATCCCAGGTCTGGCTGGGTTCTCTCAATATCAAAGCACCAACGAATATCAACTAAACGCGTGTTCTCGGGCCGTGTTACATGTATCGTGTATAAGTAAGTACACGTTGTTTCCCACACGACTTTGTCTAAGTACAGATTTTATAGATGAGGCTTCATTTTGCAAACAATTACACTGCTGAAGTGGACGGCTAATGTTATAACGACAATAGCTTTAATCATTTATAATATCAGAAGAGATAACGGTAAACTGTTGACACAGTGACCAGATAATGTGAATAATGATACAAAAAATAACCGGTCATTCCCAAAAATATTTTTCATAAAAGGTTATAAACATGCGAAACGAGCGAAAGTCTCCCATAATGGGCTTGGCTGCTAAATTACTTTCCAAATTATCATTGTTCACATAATAGACGAAAAGCCAGAATGGCTACTCCAAGTGAGCACGCCGCTATAGACCTTTCCGAACTGTCTAGAACAGGCAAATGACCAATCATGAGCACTATAGTTGCAAAGAGGTCAACCAGATGTCCCACACATTGGTTACAAATGTTCAATCTTTCTGTGACGTCATGCCGTCACAAGTGCTTTCACCGGGAATGAAATGAAAAGTAACGTTGTCAAGAGAAGAGTTGGAGGGACATCGATGGAATCCATCCATTGTTGTTGTCCTTGGGAAAGATACACTTCTGTTGATTGTGGGGAGCATTCTTGAAATGCTTCGCAGCTTATGACTGCAATGGTCCTAATTTCTTCTCTGGTTCCACAATTTAACGAAAACGGAAAATATACATACTAGTATATCATTAAGGGCTTATTCAGAGATGTAAAATGCATGCTAAATGTTTTTTCCCCTCAGTTTTTGGGGATATCTCTCCATTTCCCTAAAAAATAATGTTCGATTAATTTAATATCTTCATGTATCCCATAGCCCCAGTTCTGTGCAATTCGTCGGCTTTAAATCCTTCATTTGGATGACTGGTTTAAAATGGTTTAAAAATGTAGTATAAAATATTATTTAGACCCATAAATTTTTTAACGATTTAGATTTAACTTTATTTACCCCAAATATCATTGGCCTTTCTAAGGCCATATATGCTTGTTGGGGGTCAGAATGAAAAAGAGGGTCAGCAGTGGGCTATGATTATCAAGAAGGTTTAACCTAATAATCAATTAAACGCACCAGAATGAATATAGGTATTCAGAGATAATTTCATAAAAAATAACTATTTTCAGAATGTTCCGTAAGGAAATAATGGAAATTGTTATGATTTATTTATTTGTTTGGTGTTTTACGCCGTACTCAAGGATATTTCACTTATACGACGGCGGCCAGCTTTATGGTGAGATGGAAACTGGGCAAAACCTGGGGGAGCTCACAAGCACCCGCAGGTTGCTGGACGATCTTCCCCGGAGAGAAATTCTTGTGAAAAAAGAGATGTGACGTCACATTATTTTATCAGATGTAGTCCGAAAAGGCCACCTACTTTAGGTGTTTTGCATTGCACGTCAAATGAAAACATAGTTTTGGGTACACTTTTACACAGGACATTAAGTGGCACTGGCTTTGTCTTCTCGTTTGTTTTCGTTTTAAACGGGACATAATGATACATGGTTCTGTGAAAATGGATTCATTGATTCGATCCCAGCAAGTGACATCTACCCTGAGAAAGGGCGCCTATTCGGAGATATATCACTCAGGTATTTAAGCATGAGAGTTTGTTTTGTTCCTCTGCCACCAGATGGCTTTTGTGCGAGAGCTTGTCTAGACTCTCGTCACCTGTCACTTAAAAGTCGTCTTAGAGTCAGACTTTCGGACTAGGGACTGTCGACGATTGTCCGTAAGTAACTCACAAAGGCGCCCTGCCAAAATCTTTTTATGTGCATGCAGAACTTACTTGCATGTGGCGTATCTCCCACAGTCGATGTATTCACACTGGTCCACTTTACAGTCGTGAACTCTGACCCCGGGAGGACAGTCTGAAGAGTTAAAAAGACGTCATTTCCGTTTGTGAAAGAAAGTAGTGTATAAGTGGGTTGTATAGTTTTAGGTTAACTGTTAGACGCTTCTGTGATATTCACAAATTTTGTGTGTCTGGCTAAGCGATATTTCACAAATTTTGTGTGACGATAAGCGCTATTTCACAAATTTTGTGTGGCTCGTTAAGCGATATTTCACAAATTTTGTGTGGCTCGTTAAGTGATATTTCACAAATTTTGTGTGGCTTGTTAAGCGATATTTCACAAATTTTGTGTGGCTCGTTAAGCGATATTTCACAAATTTTGTGTGGCTTGTTAAGCGATATTTCACAAATTTTGTGTGGCTTGTTAAGCGATATTTCACAAATTTTGTGTGGCTCGTTAAGCGATATTTCACAAATTTTGTGTGGCTCGTTAAGCGATATTTCACAAATTTTGTGTGGCTTGTTAAGCGATATTTCACAAATTTTGTGTGGCTCGTTAAGCGATATTTCACAAATTTTGTGTGGCTTGTTAATCGATATTTCACAAATTTTGTGTGGCTTGTTAAGCGATATGTCACAAAAACATGCAAATCGTATCACTACATGTATACTCAAAACATGGTGAAAAGAATATGGGATCAAATTAGCTTCTATCGTTTTACGGAACTCTTCGGAGCCTTAAATTGAACCTTAGAAATAAACAAAAATTTATGTAGATGGAAACAAACATCCCTCTCATTATTTTCTTAACCCTACTATATTTTTAAACATTTCATTTAACCTCAATATACATACTCCTTACATCGCCGCTAACACGAAAAAGTTTTGTGCAGAAATTTGGAACATCGCTGAGGTTGTTTGGGTCACGATGATGGGGCAGGAAGTGATGTCAGAAGACACAAACAGTCCGTCTCATTCTTTGGCTGTAATAATACTTTATACACATGCATTCATAAATAGTATGAAAAACACGATTCTGACGAAAACCTCAAACAATTTTATTGATGAACGCAGATTAAATACTTCCGCGGAAGGGCACAAGTGGTGAGGCTAAGCCTAAACAGGTCTAAGTGCATTTTCAGTGGCGTAAAGGTCAATCTGGTCCACTGGTGGCAGTGAGGTAAAGCGAGCGTAGAGAGCGGCTGCTGCGCAGTAAGGAGTATGCCCAAGCTTCTGTTTATGTCCGGAGTAACAATGATCCCCATTCCCAAGATGACTCCCTGGTGCCCGTCTTACAAAGCTGTTCCAATGCTACGTCAATCGCATTTACCACAAAATCTCTACACTATGTTGCCACGGACGTTACGTTAAGGAGTAAAAAATATTATTGGTATAAAACTGTTTATTTAGATTTATGAATGATTTACCACAAATGCTTAAATAAATTAAAGTTATAAAATTGCTTACCTAGAGTTTCATGAAAGTAGTTCCAGACACGATCGGTGTTGGAAAAGGCGAAGTTTCAATGATCAGTCCAACATTTTGCAAAGTGTCACTGATCAAACTTTTTCCAAAATTCAGAAGTAGAAAATGAAAAAGAGGACATGCAGTAGATAACAAAGAGAAAAAAAACAAACAAACAAAATACTCACATCCTGTGACTGTTTGGGCTGAAACAGCAAGACAATGAGAAATAAGCGATAAATCCACACATCTATGATGCGGAATGTTTTCCGCAGCAGACATTTGACACATGTACTTTAGATTTTAAGATACTTTTAATTTCTTATTTTCATTTGTGTTAAGCGTTGTTTTGGAAATTGGCCTTGCGATTGTTGACTCGGAACGTCCTGTTTGGTCGACGGCTTGTATATGATTGTCTGTTTTAACGCATAGATTCCACGACAGCGTTCTTAATGCATCACGCCCAGTCATCTCACTACGGTGTCTTCTTGTGGCAGACCGACCCTATCAACATGTAGTTATTGGTGATTCCGCAGTGAAACGCCTTACCGGAAACACCAGACACGCAACTGGAACAGTTGCAGTGCTCTGAATTGCGATCGTAGGCTAAGAAGAATGTGATTCGCATAGCGACACATGTTAGGAACAAATGCTGCTATGGTAGTTACAGTCTTAGGCTGCGATCGTTTCATGCAACAGGCTCTGAGAGTAAACATGGGAGGATGGAGTACCATACAAACATTATCATGTTAAAAAGTTTAGCGAGCTGAAAAAGTTGTAAAGTGGAAAAGCCTTTTACAAATTTCTTATTCATTTCCCTACGCACACGGAAAATTCACATAAACTACTAGCTCTGCTGGTTTTCCATAGTATACAGATGCATATATTTGACTTCGTAACCTCACAACTGTAAATGGCATCGATGTAAAGAGTGCATTTTAGTAACTCTTTAAATAACTTGTGATAGTTTATCACACTTATAAACGAACTTATATACTTACATCCCATTGGAAATGCAACAGTCATTCCAATTAGTACAACGACTAAGAAAATTCCCAAATTTTTCATGATGCTTGCGTTTTTTTTCTTGTCCGCACACGACAGTTTAGGTGTTCGTCTGTTGGCTTAAAATTTTATCTATGATTGTGTGTTCGGGTAGCGGCGGTTAATCAACCTACACCCTCCAGAGCTGGTCCTTATTATGCAGAATAAACTCTACTGCGAATAGTCGGCCATAGAAATACATTCAGCTATACGGCTACGACAAAGCAAATAATGCAGTTTTTTTCAGTCGTTTGCATATCCAGGCAAATATTGAAATATCACAAGGTTACTGCGGATCAGTTTAACGTTACCTACTGTGGGAACAGCACGCTTTCTTGTCTGTTTTCTTGTCCTTGAATGTAATACTTGTTGACTCAATTCAACGTGGGGCCTCCGTGGCTCAGTCGGTTAGGACGCTGGCGCAGCGTAACCACCCAGGAGCCTCTCACCAATGCACATTACTGTTTAGGCCGTGAATGTAACACTCTGTTGATTCAGTTTAACGTTCCTTATCCTGTCAACAGTGCACGCTAATAGTTGGAGCGTGAATGCAACACTGTATTGACTCAGTTTAACGTTCCTTAACTTGCCAACAGTGCACACTAATGTTTGGATTGTGAACGTAACACTTTGTTGACTCAGTTAATGCCAACAGTGCACGTTAATGTTTTGGATTGTGAATGTAACAGTCTGTTGACTCAGTATAACGTTCCGTAGTCTGCCAACAGCGCACATTAATGTTTGGAGCGTGAATGTAACACATTGTTGACTCAGTTTAACGTTCCGCAATCTGCCAACATGGCACGTTAATGTTTTGACCGTGAATGTAATACTTCATTGTCTCAGCTTAACGTTCGGTAGTCTGCCAACAGTGCACGTTAATGTTTGGAGCGTGAATGTAACACATTGTTGACTCAGCTTAACGTTCGGTAGTCTGCCCACAGTGCACGTTAATGTTTGGACCGTGAATGTAATACTTCGCTGAATCAGTTTAACGTTCCTAAATCTGCCAACAGTGCACGTTAATGTTTGGACCGTGGATGCAATACTTTGCTGACTCAATTTAACGTTTGGTAGTCTGCCAACAGCGCACATTAGTTTTTGGACCGTGAATGTAACACTTTTTTGGCTCAGTTTAACCTTCCCCAATCTGCCAACAGTGCACGTTAATGTTTGGATTGTGAATGTAACACTTTGTTGACACAGTTTAACATTCCCTAATCAGCGCATATAAGTGTTTGAACAGTGAATGTAATACTTTGCTGTCTCAGTTTAAAGTTCCGCAATCTGCCAACATGGCACGTTAATGTTTGGAGCGTGAATGTAACACTTTGTTGACACAGTTTAACATTCCCTAATCAGCGCATATAAGTGTTTGAACAGTGAAGGTAATACTTTACTGTCTCAGTTTAACGTTCCGCAATCTGCCAACATGGCACGTTAATGTTTGGAGCGTGAATATAATACTTACTCGGGCAACAGAGCACCTTATTGTCTCAGCCGTAACTGTAGTATTTACATTTGTGGCTCTGTTTAGAGTTACTTACTCAGGCAACACAGCTCTTTATTGTCTCAACAGTTATGACTGTTAACTCTGTTTAGCGTTTTATTCTCTGCCAACACGAACCGTTATTATCTGTACCTGGTGGATGTAATACTTCTCTGCCATCATGAACGCTTATTGTCTGTACCTGGTGGATGTAATACTTGTTAACTCCGTTTAGCGTTCCCTTCTCTGCCATCATGAACGTTTATTGTCTTTACCCGTGGATGTAATACTTTCAGACTCCGTTTAGTTTTCTGTATTCTGACAGAAGAGCATCTTGTGCCTAAATTATGCACGAGCATTACTTGAAAGAGTGCTTGGATTCAGTGGTACCGCTTACGGTCTAATTCCATCAATGTGATGTTCTCGTGTGTTTGCCTAATCTAAGGTGGCATATTTCAGAAGACTTAATCAGACTGTTAAGGTCCGCTGTTTGAATTTAGATTCAAAATTTCTAACTATTGCTCCAAACTGAGAACTGAATGTGGCTTAATTGACAAGTGCGCGACTCTCACATTACCGGCTAACGTAAACGTGGGTTTAATCCCGTTCTTGGACAGGGCTTTTCTGGATTACCACGCTCTCATCCTTTTAGAAGGACCGGCCTGGATAGCACAGTTGGTAGAGCGTCCGCTTCTGGAGCGATAGATCCAGGGGTAAGTCGTCTCAGTGAAGCAGCACTAGATAAAAGAACGGTGGAAATTCGTCCTGCAACAAGGAGGTACATTACACGTACATGCACCCTAAGGTTTCCTTCGTCGTCATATGACTGAAAAATTGTTAAGTACGACGTTAAACCCCAAGCACTCACTCACTCAATCACGCACTCACTCACTCAATCACGCACTCCTTTTAGAAGCTTTCGTGCATATGCTCGTTCTTCCATTGTACCGTGAATTGCGCACATGCGTCACTTGCCAGAAAATTTCTTCCTTAACATGCCCAATGTATGTGGTTTACGCGGGGCACTCCGGTTTTCTAAAGAGATAAACGCATTTAAATTTAAGCATGAAAGTGCCCGACATTGTGTAAGTGAAGAATTGCTTAGCATGGCGTTAAACAAAGACGAACTTGTTCCAACAACGACAAGATAGTAGGCTATAATATGATTAATGTTAGCATATACCGTAAATAATAATGACAGTCATGTTTGTATCTGTTGCCGAGTTTGTACGCCGCCGCGTGATGGAGATCGGCGCTGTAATTTGTTGACGGGCCAACCACGGTGATATTTTGGCTGGTAGATCCATGACTCCCTAATTCGTCTCATTATCAAGCGTTTCTGGCTAATCACACCTTCTTGGTCAGTGCGAATGAAAGGCCACACGGTGTCGAGTTAGGTACTGTTACAGATTACAGACAGATAAACACGGCGTGCCACGAGTGACACGACCCAAATGAGGAATGAAGTTCGGAAACAAATATTTTCCTTAGCCGTATGATCTTCCGTTTAGTTCTGCTGTTTGTCCACGTATCTATGTAAGGTATAAACACGTAATAATGAAAATGAAAAAATGATAAAAATGGAAAGGAAATGAAACATAATGTTCGAGAAAATGAAAAAAAAAAATTTCTTTTCCTCTGGCGCACGATGGGGGTAACTCTAATATGTGAAATATCCTTGAGTACGGCGTAAAAATAACCAGTCAGATAAATAAATAAATGTTATACAAAAATGTAAAAAAAAGTCTAAAAGCAAATAAATACAAAAACTTTCGATGGTATGATTATTAACTGTAAATAGTAGTCCTCTGGAAGGTGTTGTTCTTGATGTGAGTGATGTTTTTCATTTATTTAATTTGGGGGGGGGGTGTTTTTCTTTTTTTGGGAGAAGAAAGGGTCCCCATTGTGAGTGAAACCTCATTCTCCCTGACGTTCTCAACAAGTGTAGTTTTGTTACCACGAAACAGATTGGTAGGAGCGAAGTGTTAGTCCTGGCGTCGGTCTGCCCAGACATAATGCCAATCATAGACGCCATTAGATGGGGAACTATTCACCTTTAAACCAGTGGAAAGGTCTGTCAGCAACCTGCGGATGGTCGTGGGTTTCCCCCGCGCTGTGCCCGGTTTCCACCCACCATAATGCTGGCCGCCGTCGTATAAGTGAAATATTCTTGAGTACGGCGTAAAACACCAATCAAATAAGTAAATAAACCCTTATCGGTCACAAGATACTTGCAAATAAATAAATAAACCCTTATCGGTGACAAGATACTTGCAAATAAATAAATAAACCCTTATCGCTCACAAGATACTTGTACATGTAAGTGATACCCGATCCTGAGAAAAAGTCCGTTGGTACAAACGACATAAGAGGAAGTAAAAGATAAACACTGACATAACACCAGACTGCAAGCAGCGTTGTGAAATGGTCATCATACATATGACATACATACATATGAAATAGAGCAACAACTCAACGTTTGTTCGTAATCGATCATCGATTATCTCCCTTAATTTTTTTGCAATACAAGATGTGTAGTTAAACCAATATTGTGTGTTTAAAAAGTATTAAGTCAAGGTTAAGTCTTAATAACCGTGTCATCTTAACGCCAACCAACTATCAATTTAACATCGTGGTTAAATGCTAGTACGCTTTTGAACAACTAAACCCATCCTCAGACAAGAAAGTAGGCCCTAATAACTGTTCTATCTTTATAACCGTGTCATCTTAACGCCTACCAACTATCAATTTAACATCGTGGTTAACTGCTAGTACACTTTTGAACAACTAAACCCACCCTCAGACAAGAAAGTAGGCCCTAATAACTGTTATATCTTTATAACCAAAACCATAATGACTATACTTTGTATGACCAAAACGACTGTGTTCACGGCATCATTGAAAACCCATGACTGCCTCTTTTCTTACGTGTTTCAAGCTTTATTTATATATTATTAAATTTATTTGGAAATTGATCTTGGTATTGTCGACTTGGAAGATTCCTTCATAGTTTACGGGTGGTGCACCAATTTACATAAACTGTTAGAATAAAACCCTGTCTGAGGTAAATTAACAAGAGGCCGTATTTCACTGGCTGCCTGTGACCATTTGCCAGCTATCACGCTGTTATCACTGCTCTGGTTTTACTCTCTACCCAGTCTTCAGTATTTTATTGAAACCCGTTCCCCGTTACATTCAAGTCGAATGATTCTTCAGTTCGGACACAAGGGTTATTATTCATTTGATGTCTGATCAGTAAAACCTGTGTAGGTCAGGGAATCTATACATCCAAGAGTGTATGCGTATTTAGTACAAATTGCAACCCTTCTTTGGCACGCCTGTGTCTCTTCGCGTATGAGTTCGGCTTTATGCAGAAACAATCCATATATAGCTTACATAAAAAAATATCTAAGTTGTTATAAAAGCTTCATTCTTCTCTTTTATCAGACAGTTTACTGATGATGTTCAAGATTCAAACAAGGCGTACAGACAAACAACTCTAAAAGAAATATACCCAAATCCACTGGATTGAAAATAAACTATGCTGACTATCCAGATGGTAAATTTCACTTGGAAGTTTTCTGTCACGATGCCTTTGTCACACGATGGATAGATTCAATTTTGACATTGTAATTTATCAGTGCTTGGATAGTAATAAGCCGAAGGATCCTGCAAACGGCATGTACATGCCTTGCATTGAGGCATTTGTTTGATCCTGAGTGTTGTGGGACAATTTATTGTTCCAGAACCTATTGTGTCAAGAATATTCCATCAAATGTCTTCTGGGTACTGGGCACTCTGCTTCATAATTGTGTAAAATATTATATAACTATTATATATTGTATTATATAATTAGATTCTTTGTTCGTTGGTATTCTTTGGTGGATTATGTTTGATTATTGGATTATTGGCCTTGGGTGTCCATTATGGTTAATAAAAATACATGTTTATTATGATGACACATACATTCCAGGAATGACGCCCAGAATATGGACAAGAAACTGTAGTGTTGATTTTGGTATGTGTAGGGCATCTTGATCATATGTGTAGAGCATCATGACAAGATGTGTGGGACATAGTGGAGTGTATAGGCCATCGTGTTGGTGTGCGTAAGTCATCATATTCGCATGGATGGTATTGTGTACGGTAACATGATGATATGTGTAGAACATCATGTTGCTATGTGTAGGGCATCATGTAGGTACGCATAAGGCATCATGTTGGTATACGTAGGGCATCATGTTGTTATGTCTAGGGAGTCATGTTGGTACGCATAGCGCATTATGTTGATATCCATAGGGCATCATGTTGGTATGTGTACGGCATCATGTTGTTATGTGTAGGGCATCATGTTGGTATGTGTAGCGCATCATGTTGATATCCATAGGGCATCATGTTGGTATGTGTAGGACATCATGTTGTTATGTGTAGGGCATCATGTTGGTATGTGTAGCGCATCATGTTGTAATGTGTAGGGCATCATGTTGGTATGTGTAGCGCATCATGTTGTAATGTGTAGGGCATCATGTTGGTATGTGTAGCGCATCATGTTGTAATGTGTAGGGCGTCATGTTGATATGTGTAGGACATCATGTTGCTATGTGTAGGGCATCATGTAGGTACGCATAAGGCATCATGTTGGTATACGTAGGGCATCATGTTGTTATGTCTAGGGAGTCATGTTGGTACGCATAGCGCATTATGTTGATATCCATAGGGCATCATGTTGGTATGTGTAGGACATCATGTTGTTATGTGTAGGGCATCAAGTTGGTTTGTGTAGTGTATCATGTTGTTATGTGTAGGGCGTCATGTTGGTATGCGTAGCGCATCATGTTGTTATGTGTAGGGCGTCATGTTGGTATGTGTAGGACATCATGTTGTTGTGTGTAGCGCATCATGTTGTTGTGTGTAAGGCGTCATGTTGGCATGTGTAGCGCATCATGTTGTTATGTGTAGGGCATTATGTTGGTATGTGTAGGGCATCATGTTGGTATGTGTAGGGCATCATGTTGTTATGTGTAGGGCATCATGTTGTTATGTGTAGGGCATCATGTTGTTATGTGTAGGCACCATGTTGGTATGTGTAGGGCATCATGTTGTTATGTGTGGGGTATCATGTTTTTATGTGTAGGGCATCATGTTGTTATGTGTAGGGCATCATGTTGTTATGTGTAGGACATCATGTTGTTATGTGTAGGACATCATGTTGGTATGTGTAGGGCGTCATGCTGGTTTGCATAACACATCATGTTGGTATGTGTAGGGCATCATGTTGTTATGTCTAGGGAGTCATGTTGGTACGCATAGCGCATTATGTTGATATCCATAGGGCATCATGTTGGTATGTGTAGGACATCATGTTGTTATGTGTAGGGCATCAAGTTTGTTTGTGTAGCGCATCATGTTGTTATGTGTAGGGCGTCATGTTGGTATGTGTAGCGCATCATGTTGTTATGTGTAGGGCGTCATGTTGGTATGTGTAGGACATCATGTTGTTGTGTGTAGCGTATCATGTTGTTATGTGTAAGGCGTCATGTTGGTATGTGTAGTGCATCATGTTGTTATGTGTAGGGCATTATGTTGGTATGCGTAGGGCATCATGTTGGTATGTGTAGGGCATCATGTTGTTATGTGTAGGGCATCATGTTGGTATGTGTAGGGCATCATGTTGTTATGTGTAGGCACCATGTTGGTATGTGTAGGGCATCATGTTGTTATGTGTGGGGCATCATGTTTTTATGTGTAGGGCATCATGTTGTTATGTGTAGGGCATCATGTTGTTATGTGTAGGACATCATGTTGTTATGTGTAGGACATCATGTTGGTATGTGTAGGGCGTCATGCTGGTTTGCATAACACATCATGTTGGTATGTGTAGGGCATCATGTTGGTATGTCTAGGACATCATGTTGGTATGTGTAGGACATCATGTTGGTATGTGTAGGTCAGCATGTTGGTATGTGTAGGACGTCATGTTGGTATGTGTAGGGCATCATGTCAGGTATTTAGGGACAGGACCTTTCTGTGAGGAAGTACTAGACATCAGAATCGTACCTATACTACTCAAAGTCTTTAAATGATTCTATTGATGCGACCCGCTTTATAAATTTTATGACTGATTTTGATTTGAACATTGACAGCCGTCATAATCAGCCTTGAGTGTGTCGTTAAAGAACAATGAAATGAAAAACAAATCAACAGGAAAAGAACACAAAGATTATTTTACGGTTTTCAGATGTTCATTTATTGACTACAGGAGGGTTGCAGGTAGAGTCACGAGATATTTATTTGTCTCGCGACTTCGCTGGTGTTTGGCAGAATTAAGAATGGCATCAGCCAAAAATGAATTCATTCAATAACACAGGCTCTCTATTCCACACAAGAAGTCGCGCATGCGTCCAACAATACAGAGTCGTACTTTTCCCTTGACTCGTCCATTGTCTGTATATGCTCGATGAACGGGTTAACTGCTGCTAGACCGATTTTTGTAAGCGGCTAAATGTTTGTTTTTAGCTGTGTGTTCACAGGAGAATTTCATATCTACACAGAAGTTGACCTTTTGTCTGGAACAGTTTGTCCTCTTGTTATAAAATAAGAATGGAGGAGTCCTCAAGAAAAGTCAGCTAGATACATAAGATAGATTTAAACATTGGTAGCCACAGAGTTAACTTATACGGTCAGTTTATAGCACTACAGGTATAATTTTCAGGCTACTTAGAAACTCACCCATGCGAAAGTCAAATTTAAGTTTTATTTAATATTTCTCAAGCACATTTTATGGGTTGCCTTGATGAGAACTAATCTCTGAGAGTTTTATTTGCCCACAATAACTCCCCCAACGTTTCGTTCCGTCTTCTATTAAGCGGCCGAGTGTTCCACGTCATTTTATCTAGATGTAGCAGGGCAAGGTATCTCTCTCTGTTGACCTCATTTAAAGGTAAACAAAACCACAAGTCGATGATATCGCAATTCTGTAGTCAATACACGGTGTGAGATACTGTTCAAACTTGCATCCCACTTGACAAAAGGCTTTGTTAAATTTTATTTAAGACAACTAGTATAACAGACTGTTACAACTTGGAGTGCATAAAATATCCCCCAAACAAAAACGTCAAACTATTGTCCTCAAACATATTCTCACACAAAAGCACGAGTCAAGGGCAAGGTACTGGTCTGTTTTAAATAATAACTTCACAGTGTTGCTATTCAGGATATAACAGTGATATCCACTAGACATATGTACAACGAGCCTTTCAAGTATCTTCTATACATATATTTGCATTTTATTAAAGTATAACAGTACAACAGCTAAATCTCTAATATGAATCAGTCACTTTAGTATACATAATTTGGTGCTTTTTATACAAGGTGGGGCATTTTTCTTGCGATTCATTCAAATATATGTCAAATATCATTATATATTTGAGACATTCTTTTTCAGCATAATAATTATTTTATGACATTTTTTCGGGACTGGCAGGCATAAAATGCTTCGTGTGCTAAAAATGTACGCAGGAATGCAAAAGGACATGATAGAGAGCTCTTCAGAAGGGGAGAAATAAAATGTAATTTCCTCTTTGTATCTTCATAGTACGAGTACAGTTGTATCAAATTATATTGTGTGTATTTGAATCCACGTAAGTGTGTAACCCGAGTGTAGTGTTCTCGTGTCAGGTGATACCAATGTGTAAGTGCAAAAAATGGAAAGAGGGCGTTTTATTTGTTGCACCCCTTTCCAACCTCCGAAAAATTTTGACTGAAAATTAAAGTTTGGCACTCGAAACCTCGTTTTCGTATGGGATCAACGCGAGTACAGCGATTCGACTACGCCCGTTGATATCGTGTAGGATGGTGGTTGTGGTTTTCGATCCTCATTACCGAAGAGGGAATTTCGAGAGTGTCCTGCTTTCATTGGTCTAAAGGCGTTGCTCTTTCGTGTAGCCTTACATTATGTCCAGTCGAGACCACTTACCCATATTCAGCATGGTATATGTCACACGTGGAAACGTTCACCAGATCGGCGGTTTTTGATTAGGCATTGCAGTTTTCTCCACACATGAGACGGACCGCAATTCATTACATGAACAAATTTTGATTTATTTGACAGTTGTTTAATGCCAAACAGTTCTTAGTGTGGAGTAAAACAACAATCAAATAATTAAATACATCAGCTTAATTTGCCAACCTTGCCAACCATGTTGTAGAGTTTTGTTCAGGTGTGCAGAGATGAAGAACTTTGGGTACAGCTTGTATGTAACAAAAACGACTTTTGTACCTTGTCCTCAGAAGACTTACACGCTGATGTCATTAACCTGAAGAAGCGAGAAGTCGCCAGTGTGGAATATGCACAGTCGATGTTCAACAACCTGTTATGTAAGTACCTTTACATGCGATCACTTCATGGATCGCATGTAATAAAGTAGCTCCAGTTAGTTAGTTTACCCTTCGTTTGTTTTCCTTAATTATTGTAAATCATTCACAGGACAGCTGGTTTATAACCGTATAGGTTCAGAAACTTGGTTAGGAAATACGCTTCCGCTTTTGTTTCCAAACCTTAACACCTAGAAGCAGATAAGTACAAACAGATTCTGCGCATGAGTTCGAAACCAAGACAAGTTGCCTACAATACTCAGGATCTATATAATGTTGTGACAGTAGGCCAGATTTAAACAAACCATGACGGCGATTTGTTTTTACAAAATTCACAGTTTGATTTCCCTCATTTTTAATAATTCTGGATATCTAATCCTGGGGAACGTCAGTGCATTGGCATCATGTCCTCAGAGAATAACTAATTTTTTTTCTATATCCCGCAGTAGTGGGTATGATTCTAATGCCAAAAGGGAATGATTTGGGTTTACGCCTTGGATTTTACGAGCTCATATCTGGGAACATGATAAGTGTTTTGCGAAGACATATTTCTGAGAATCTTCTCAGAATATAACTTGACCGTTGTATTGAAATTTTCAATTTTGAGTTATCACTTATTGCCAGTGCCTTCCTAAATTGATAGAAGTGAATATTCCGAAAAAGAGCAGAAATATTTTCAATCAGTACGAATACAATCTGTTATTTGTATGGTTGTTTTCAATCGATAGTTTAGGTTTACAAGCAGTCTGGAACTCATAGGAGCATATATTCCTAAGTGCTGATTTCAAGCAGCACGAATATGTTTTAAATTGTCCGTCGTCCCAAATAGACATTTCAAGGTCAAGGGCAATCTAAGTCGGGATTCTGGAAACAAAATGGCTTGTTAATATTCTCTAGACATTTTCGATCAAGAGTTACTCCCCCTCGACCCCATTCGATTCGTAAAATCACGTTCTCATCGTACCGGTGTCCTCAGGGAATATTGTACGCTGTGAACTCGACTTTATCAAAACCGCCACACCATCTGTGATGTCCCCGGAATGTTCAGAATATTTCTAAAACTAAAAGCAGTAGATCAGTTGTTAGCGTATCTAATATTACACTTCCAGTGTGAAACGAAAAAACTTCTTGATGCTGTCGCCTTGAAGCAGAATGAACTGGATCTTAAACCACTTTTATTTTGCTTGCAGTGCTGGCCAATCGTAGAACAGAATAAAACATTCTTCAAATATTGACTCTTTACCTGTCAGAATTTTAAATAAGCAATTATGCCAGTCATCCAGTGCTGACTAGGCTAATTTACCTTCCTCACGTTTCGTTGCACGGCCCTGTTCCGACGTACAAGATTCTCTAGAGCTTCACACACAAGTTACGTCCCTGTATCTACTACTCATCATCAGTCTTCCACGGTGTGTCCGCAAAACTTGCACACAAAGCCAACTCCGTTTAATTTGGCCCCGTTCCGGCTTTCTGGTCTAGCCGCGATTTCTCGATTGGTGTCCTTGCGCTTCGTCGACATGACAAGCGCTTTACTGTCGCCGTTATTCTCGTAAACACGCACGCTGGGAACACGTTGGGAATTGCCATGATTCGGAACGCGTACCGTGACGGTTGTCGTACTGGATCGGATGGGTCGTCTTTCGCTGTCGTGATCGTTTTCATCACGTTCACTCTCCTCATCTTGAGCCAAACCACTGCTCCCATCACTTTCCACGGAACACTCGAAAATCTCTTCGATCTTGGAGTCCAAGGATCCCTGTTTGAAAGTACGGGGATCTCTGCGAGTCGCTAGCATGTTGAAGTCGAGGCTCTGTTGCTTGGAGCTATCGCGAAGTTTGATCCGTCGCCGGGGTGACAGGCGAATCGGCCTGCCGTTCAGATCGCTGGCTGTGAGCTGTTTGGCAAACTCGTATATGACGTCATTGTTGTCAAAGATGGCGGCAAAGCTACCGTTGATGAACTTCGGAGACATAGGGACATTACTGAGTATCAAGCTCATGCCATAGTCTTTCCTCTTCAGACTCGGCTCTCTGCGCATGACCTTCAACTCGTTCTCCGTTTCCCTGGTTTCCTCGAACACTTCGTCCTCATCTACAGAGCGTTCCTCTTGGAACACCCGGGTCGCCGTGTCTTTGATAATCTTCCAGTCGCGTTCTATGTCGGTGTCCTTGGTGTACTGAGACGTCACCGTAAATCGGATGACGTATTTACCTTTCAGTGAGGCGGGCACCATATGAATCTTCCCAGACGAGTTCAATCGCTTTAACAAGGCCTCTGTCCACTCGTTGTCCCCCTGCAATGACACCATAGTGTTTCTGAAGCTTAAGAGTGCCTTATGTTTATTTTATTTCACTGTCAGGCCATTCAGTAGTGACTACGGGCGTGGATCGTGTGCTAAAAACTTGGCCTTGAGTTCGATAGCTGTTCCATTCTTATTCAAACACAAAGATATAAAGAAAGTTAATAAAAGTTTGGTCTTCAATTCATGCTTGAACAATTGAACCTAGAAAATAACCCGAACGACGCAAAACCACAAGCCGCTTGTGAAAAGGAGGCCAGTCTAAATGTCTAACTAATTAACTCATGTGTGACGACGCTGAATCGAACCTCATATAATCACAACAGAGTTATTGGCGTAAACTCGTTAGAAACACAGTTCTTCCAATCTGTCCGATTAAAATCGGCCATTTGTACAGCTGCTGGCAGCGATTTTAATTTGTTTGAAAATACTACGATTAATGAAGAGGGACACTTCAGAAAATGTTCCCAATCCTTCAAACCTTAATGAATTAAATCACCCTAAAATCTATTTTTATTTTAGCAATACAGAAAAACACAGAGTTGCATGGTAATTGATATATTGTAAATAACCGATCTATAGATCACGGTATCTTTAAAGGAAAGTCTTTTAAAACAAAAAGCGCTTGACTCCTACCTTTAATCGAAAGACCACCATTCCCATAATTCTCTCGGCAGGTATCTCAAATCTTGCATCTTTTCGCACCATTTCCTCGAATTTCTTCGCCAATCGAACTCCCTGATGAAGAAAAAATATACATAAACTTTACATGCATGTTTACTGGACAGTATCTAAGGTATGATGTTATGCCACAGTTTGTGAAAGCTTAATTCTCACACGAATTGCCCATTTCAGTTTATTTACTAGTCTATCTGACTGCTGTTGTCGACATAGTGTTCACGTATACAACAGCCGTCAGTTTGATGTGTGGAATACAACGAAGTGCCCTACACAAAAGAACGACACTTGGCGGACTTTCCACGTTCGATGTTCCTGGACCACATTATTGGCGGAAGACAAGTGGACTTCAACGAACGTTAAGCAAAGTAAACGGCGCCAGGAATGTCGCCGACAGCATTTTGTTGCCAAGGCCCAATGAACAGTGAGAGGGGCGAATTCCCTGTACAAGGTGGCGAGAGTGGGGAGAGGCGGGTGGGGGCAAACTTGCACATCGTGAGACTTGTGGTTAGGATGTAGCGGTTTTATAATCGAGAAACTTTTTACAATTCCTCATAGCGCTCGCTCTGCATCCGGTGCATTTCCGGTTTGGCGCGTGCCTTATAGCGGATGGACTTTTTCCTGAGTAAACAGTTCCTCGTTGATTATCTGCTTGTTTTGTAAAACTGCCTGGCGCGTGACAAAACGGCTCGTTCGGCCGAAGTCAGCGGAGTTATGTCGAGTCAACATTCTTTAGCTCGGCTTCTTCTAGACAGCAATGTTATAATTACGTTTTTCTCCAAATCGTACAGGACCTATAATTTTTCATCGACAATAATTCCATTCTGAGCAAAACGGCGAGCCTGACTTATAGATTCGAAGCCTCTTACTCCCGCATTAGAGCACGAAGAATCAACACGGGAGAACAGTGCTAATACAGGGGATAACGCCACCTGCTATTACAGTCCTGAGCCCCGAGGGGAGACGGGCTGGGGTAATTCCGCAGAGGTTGTGGGTGGTTGGCGAGTGTTGTGATCCATCTGAGTGCACAGGGAGTATCCAGGGGTAAGAGATATGGTAACAAAACAACCTTAATTAGGGTAACCATATTAATATTACCACAAAGTGTATTTTGCAGATGTGGGAAGAAACTCCAAATTACAGCAATATGGCCTCCGGGAAAACATGCACGCACCGAAATGATTAGCGTGACACCAGATTAAGAGGTGCACCCTCCATCTTTTTCTACAAAATATTATTTGCAATATTTCTGAACCATTCATGGCGCAAGACAACATTGCAGAGGAGAGAAACAAGGCCATCAGGCAAAGAGAAAAAGAAAATCCGGTGCAGATATGTGGGGTTAGAGGGGTAAAACAATAAACCTCAAAAGGTAGAAAAAATACTAACAATATTTCGACCACAATTTGTTTATCCTCTTGAAACGATCCCCTAACGGCATATCCGGGTTGGTTTACGTAAAGAAAATGTACGCATTTGAGTCCCTTTTACTCCCTTTTACTCATTATTAATTTTAATAATGTGAAAGAAATTTGGGAAATCTGGACTGATGATTGCTGAACGTAATGGGCAATATTATGTTATTATCATGACGACATTCACCTTACCCCGTAACTAACAATTGTCTGCAAATAAACCAAACCCTGGATTCGAACCCTAAATCTCTGCGTTGACACCGTAAATAAAAAAACTCGGTCATCGATGAGTAGAAATCCAAAGTTCTTGGAAGGTACTTACATCGCGAGCTTACTGGATGTTTTAAACCACAACAAAAATATTTATCTCTGCTTCTTCCTCGTTTATTTCACGCTCCTCGTTAATATCTACAATATTAACCACTGAGAAAACTTGATTGCTCATCTACCAGGATAGTTGCAGAAAAAACTTCTGATATTATGCTGATATCCACGTGGAGGATGACTGACGAATCGCTAGGAAGACGCCAAGCAGTTGCGAAAAATAAACTGCAATAAAAAACAAGTTCCGGGTCCGACATCTTTATGTGTAAAACCTGCTATCATCCCCAAGTTGCTGATTGGCAGCATTCTAGACTGCTGTGTATAGGTTGTAGCTATAGGTTGACAATGACAACAGGGAATTTCTAGGAAATCGACGGATTTGGCCAAGCTCATTTTTCGATAAAGAATTTATGCAGCTGTAAAGCAATCATTTATAGAGGGGCAAAACACTCCGCACCGAAACCCCTTTGAGCAAATCATCATCTGTAAATTAGACAGGCTGTCAAATGCTGGTTCTAATGAAGCCCTCATTCCATTCTCCCTCACACACACACCTTCAAATCGGAGTAAATGACGCTGACTGCCAAATTGCCGCAATTGTCAATCACCGTGACGTCGAACTTGACCTGCAGTGACATCACGTGACCTCCAAAGCCTTAGGGGTCAAGTTCACTGACATGAATCATTGATTGAATAGAAGCATGAATAAATTCCCTCCCTCCACAGCTGAGTGAATTCTTTACCAGGAGACGAAAAGTTCTTGAACGATCAGTGTTCGAATCCAGTTTCCGCCACCTGTTTTTTTATGTGGAGGCACACTTCCACTCGAGGTCACTACTTACCCGCAATGCAATATCAGTAAAATATTTTGGAAAAACACAAATTATACACATGAATAAGTCAATAAATCAAAATATGATATTACTTGCAACAAATTGTGAACGTGTGTGAGGTATTAATTTACCACCGCCTTTCACCAGGTTGTCCGACCTGACAAATCTCTTGACATGAAGCCACAGTCCATGCAGCCAGAGCTTCATTCAAACAGATGAACGTCTCTATTGTAAGATGGCCGATAAATGAAAAAGGCGAACCTTTCTGTTGTAAAATGGCCGATATATGAAACAGGGGAACGCCTCTATTGTAAGATGGCCGATAAATGAAACAGGTGAACGTCTCTATTGTAAGATGGCGGATAATGAAACAGGCGAACCTCTCTGTTGTAAGATGACGGATAAATGAAACAGGGGAACGTCTCTGTTGTAAGATGGTTAATAAATGACACACGGGAACGTCTCTGTTGTAAGATGGCCGATAAATGAAACTGGGAAACGTCTCTGTTGTAAGATGACCGATAAATGAAACAGGCAAACCTTTCTGTTATAAGATGGCCGATAAATAAAACACGGGAACATCTCTATTGTAAGATGGCCGATAAATGAAACAGGCGAACCTTTCTGTTGTAAGATTGCCGATAAATGAAACAGGGGAACGCCTCTATTGTAAGATGGCCGATAAATGAAACAGGGGAACGTCTCTATTGTAAGATGGCCGATAAATGAAACATGGGAACGTTTCTGTTGTAAGATGACCGATAAATGAAATGACCAATGTCACACGCAATAAATATGCGAAAAAAGTTCAAGATGTTCAGCGATTTTTGTCATAAACGACCTTACATGAAGACTAACTTACTTCTCTAACGTGTTTTTGTATGCCTTTGACGCCGAATGAGCGAATCACAAACCACAGCTTGATAGCGCGAAATCGCCGACTGAGCGGAACCTGCCAGTGCTGAAACAAAAAGAGAAACACAGGGATATGAGTGTTCATGCGACACTTGAAATCATCAACAGGATAAGGAATATGATCTTTAGTATAACCGTATCCACAATTGCCAGTACCAAAGGTATGTAAATATTGTGTTAAATAAAAAGAAACCTTAGCTTCGACATTTTATGCAATAAATGTATGGCTAAATATTGCCATGTGGCACTCAGACCAGTTCTCAAGGCAAGCTAATATAATTAAATCATGCTAGTACATGTATATCAATTCTGAAACAATTGCAGAATGTTGTATATATCACAAACGCATGCGCACCTGACGAGAGTTATTCTGTCATAATGAACGTATATTTGGTCATGTATCCATACGCACAATGCACATATCCATTCCTTCATTCATTCGTTTTATGCAATAAGTTTTATACAATAATTTTGATACATGAAGTTTGATACAAGCTTTCTCCCGGTTACTAACATCGTAACAACAGAAATTCAAAGAGGGTATAGCGAGTGCCCTTGAGGGCAACAGTGAGCTTTTACTCACCATGTAGTCAATTGCAGCTCCTGAAATGAGAAAATAATGCTTCCTATCAATTTGAGAAATAGCGTTGTTTTTTCTCATATCTTTTCATTTATGATTATAGAGGATATGGCTGACGTGATCCCAAACTGTAATAATGGGATATTTTGTTGCTGCTTTGTTATTTCTGTCTTTTATTTTGACATGGTACATTTGAATTTCACTATGATAAAAAAGTTCCAAATTTCCGAGCTAATTTCTCTTTTTCGCCTAAAACATCAAGTCTGACACAAATAGGCATCTACATTGTCGTGTTATAACAGATCAAAGGGGTTTATTACGCACAGCTTTAAAAAAGACGGTGTCTTAAGTACGTGGACCTATTTTTTATTGGGGGGAAGGGGGTAAACAATACACGTAATGTCACATTGTACAGGAGTTACAAGTGGGGAATGACGTTGATTTGACATCTTTAATGTGCAAAAGTCCAAAGCCAAATGAGACTGATTCTGTTTTGTTACTCTCTCCACGACACACCATTCAAATCTATCGATTCCATGCTCTGTCGAAAGACACCTGGTTTTCTGATTCAAGTGGAACGTGACAGTAATTCGTCCTCAACGACAATGAATGCTCTGTACGAGCAACCTTGGCCAACAACTACCAATTTTCACTGGTCAAAGTGGAGGCATGTCTTTATGAATGTTCATATAATTTATTCAAAGTTGACTACCCAGTCTCGCATTTCCAATGAAATAAAAACTACTCCAGCGATACCTGGAGTCACCAATCGCTGACAAGTGAACCATATGTAGGCTCCGCACTTAAAACCCGGTCTCTCCCACCCACCATAATGCTAACCGCCGTCGTATAATTGAAATATTCTTGATTACGCCGTAAAACACCATAAAATAAATAAATAAAAATCCGATTTCTATCAACAAATTTGGTAAAATTAGGTTCGTATTCACATTGACGTTTTGTTTAGTCACAGTAACTTCATAACAACAACATATTACGGCCGTTTAAATACATACATACAAATATTAGTTTACATCGCGACTCCATTCTATGGAATGATTTGTGCCAAGGCAATAAGATGTGTTTCAGGGATTAAGGCTGCTCTAATTAACCGTAGTCAATCCATAAAGAACTATTGCCACAATGCTGTAGCCTAAATTCTGTGGATCCTCCATAAATAATACCCCACAGCTTTAAAAACTAAACTTGCATTTTTCGGCAGACAAAGCACACTCCTCAGAGTTGGGTTAACAATTCCAACGTCTACAAGGTCAGAAAGGAATATTTGTCTTTGAGCAGTGTACTGCGGACACACGAGTAAAACGTGACGGATGGTCTCCTCAGCCTGACAAACATTACACAGATCTGAATCTCCGGCCGTTTCCATTTGTCATTCTGGATTATGTTAATTAGCCTTTTGTATCAGATGTGTGTGCTCTATTAGCAGAAGTAGTACACGGAAATCTACGAGTCTCTGAATGTGGAATCGTGTGCTCTATTAGCAGAAGTAGTACACGGAAATCTACGAGTCTCTGCTTGTGGAATCATGTAAGGCCTACGCTGTCAGATTCTGTATAACAGTTGTCAGGACCAGTTAGATTGTTCATGACAACACAATACAGACAGCTCCTGCTTTATAGAGATACGGTTAAGATATTGCCATGAACGTAGGATATCACACTCCACGTACCTGTGTTGTCATGTTTTAAGTACAATGGATCCACGTTGAAGGTTCTGTGAAGTGCCCCGCTGTTTTTTACCCTGGGAACAAATATATGTAAAGAAACTTACATATTGTTGAAGGCGAACAAAGGAACAGATGAAGCAATTTTATGGTACAATGTTAGACTATTAAAAAGTTTACCTTAAAACAGACATGTTTCATTTTTTCAACAAAAGAATATATCTCAGTAGAAAAGGGGCATTTTGTCCCCTAACATTGTGCTTAGAAGGAGAGAAACCGTAAACAAATCAAGTGGAATCACTAGAAAGACCATTCAAAAAAACATATTCATATGGACTGAGTTAAATAAAATCAAATGTTTTGATCGTATGGCTGGTTTTATGGACAATATTGATACCATGCCAGTGACGTTATTGTCAATTCTGAATGAAACAGTTGTAAACAGCATTCATCTCGTCTGCGCCTGCGCATGAAAATGCATGTCTGGCGTTAAATACTTGTTTCCGGGTCAGAAAAAGTCGCTGTGATATCATTGACGATTAACATTATCAATATGGTTAGTAAAACCCACCGTTTAAATAAAACATTTGATTTCAATCAGTAAAAAATATCCAAATAATATAATCATAGGTCATTTCAGCTAAAGCTTTCAATGGTCTTTCTACTGATGCTTACTACATTTATTCTTCTTTTCTCATAACCTTTAACCGAAGTTATCCATACAATGTTTTTTCAATATCATAAATATGAACTCACCACATGGCCGTACAGTCAAAATGCACCATCATCCACTTGGAAGGATTAAACGCGAAAGACTGCGCATACTCCACGCCATCCATGTACTTCCGGAACTCCGGACAGATAAAGGCCGTACCCGCGTATGCGGCATCAATGTGCATCCACAAACCTTCAGCTTCGCCTGTGATATACCAAAACAACAACGACAACATTGTCAGTAGGCATCCACAAACCTTCAGCTTCGCCTGTGATATACCAAAACAACAACGACAACATTGTCAGTAGGCATCCACAAACCTTCAGCTTCGCCTGTGATATACCAAAACAACAACGACAACATTGTCAGTAGGCATCCACAAACCTTCAGCTTCGCCTGTGATATACCAAAACAACAACGACAACATTGTCAGTAGGCATCCACAAACCTTCAGCTTCGCCTGTGATATACCAAAACAACAACGACAACATTGTCAGTAGGCATCCACAATCCTTCAGCTTTGTCTTTGTCAGACCAGAACAATAACAACATTGTCAAGGTACATCCACAACTCTTCGACTTTGCCCGTATAAGACCAAAGCAACAAGAACAACATTGTCCATGGCTACAACCTCTCGGTTGTCTTTCCAGAGTTGCTGAAAATCATGTGGTAACAGCGCAAACCGATCACAGGATGATCTGTTTGGAAGACGACCGGGCAATATCGTTCCAGGTCAACAATCGCAAGACCAATTCCCAAAACGATGTTAGACTTTGGGGCTGTAAAAAAGCAGACTTTTATTTCTATATAGAATAATGCTTTCAAATATGTTTACGTGTCGAAATTCCAAACGAGGTCGTTTTTTCAACAAAGTATAGACCTATATGGTATACTAACTGTAGATGTAGGCCTACCAACCGTTCTTTGTGACTGGATTTACTCAAAGGCATCATTTTGGACGCGGTGTACCCTTGCCTGCCTTCGATCCGTTGGACGCGTGGAGTACCTAATACCTAATTCAAAATAAACTTACATACTGGCCCGAGCTCCTTTAGGTTGTCAAATGCGCATGCGCCCGTAGTTCCGAGAGTACCACATAGCTACAAAATAAAACCATATTTTGTTTTTTAAATTATACATCCCTGAACATTTCTAATTAACTTTTTGTAAGCATAAGGCAACTTTGTTTACATATTTATCTATGGGTTAATAAAGGTGCGAACTTTTAGTTGTTCTATCTCTATTCATTATAATAATCGTTAACAAAAATAAATGAACCGACAGTTGTGTGTCAACATATTACACTGACTGTCAACATACTACAATGTAATAGAAGACTTACAACACAGTGAGTAAAGCAGAGCAGCGACGACAGTGTGATCATTGACAAATGGTCATACGTTAACATACTATAATAACTGTCATTATGCTGCAAAAAAATAAGTACTAACTTACTCCAATGACTGTTACAGTGACTGTCATACAAACGTACATAGAATGGGATGAAGCCATCTCTTCGGTCGTTCTGTACCGCCTCTAGCAGGGTCTCTCCCCGGAGGCTGAGTTTGTCGTCACTCGGCAAAAATCGCATCTTCACCAGGCTGATAAGTCCGGCTTTTTCTACCGATGAATGGGCCTGGATAAAGGCAGGTGTATTTATTTATTCAACTGTTGATTAAATGAAAAGACAACACAAAATATAACCTTAGTTATTGTAGAAGAGCGGTGAAAACAGACTCAAACAGTACGATATACGCAAGGTCATTGTCAAAAATACCGGACAGAACGGTACAAAACATAGAACCTTGTGGCTCCCCAGGGAAAGAATGTAGGTATAGTTATGCTTGCGGTTTTACGTTTTACTTAGCAGTTTTTACGACGAGGATGTGGGTGTACATATATGCTACAAGTTGGGGACGGGCAAAAGCCCCGCGGACAAAACCCCCGGCGGACATAAGACACTCGATCAGTATTAAGTGTTTATGGACACGTGTACAACGTTTATGAGAGGAAAAGCTGTTGAACCCGAGTGAGACACTGGGACACGCTTTGACGACAGATTTTTACATGGAAAACAAAATCGCACTGTATATGAATATCCGCCAACAAATATTTGACATTATGTTTGTTAGCCTGTCGGATATGCTGTGCCGGTTAATTAAGACGAGGGGCTTTTGTCCGCCGGGGCTTTTGTCCGCCGGGGCTTTTGTCCTGGATTCGTTTCAAATGCTGCGGCGACTGAATTAAAATGCCGAAGACACGAGGCATGACACCCGACCAAGTCACATTATACTGACACACGGCCAACCAGCTCTGTTTGATTGCTCTAACCCCACTGTGGTGAGCGTCAGGTAAGGCAGCAACAAGTACCATTTTCAAAGTCTTTTGGTATGACACGACCCGGTGTTGATCCCTGATATCCTGATATTAATTACGTTGTATTTAGAAAATATAATTAAAGACATACAGCGTAAAGAGTAAGACCAGAACAGCGAGGACAGTGTGATAGTTAACAAATGATAGCACGTACCGGTTAAATACGACCTCTTGTCAATTTACCTCAGTCAGGGTTTTATTCTATTACTAATGAGAACTACTCTGATAAGTTTGACATAACACACGAGTAGTGTAATTCAAAGAAGCAAAACGAGTCTTTCGTATTTTGCAGTTATGTTGGTACTTCTGCATTACACGTTGTTTTTGTACTTTTATTATAAACACCTTCCAGGCTAATTTACTGTAACTCCATTATAAGACACCTCGACAACTAAGCCGTGGATGTCAGTCTTACCTGATCCGAAGCAGTAAACCGAGAAGTCTCGCGTTAATCTCGGCGTCGTCGAGATCTGGGTGCATGGTTTTGTACAATCTGATGGCCTCCGATCTTGCTGCCAGTATAGACACAAACGTAGCGTCGCTTGCTGTCGTCTAAAACAGATAGAAGAGAACTGATTTAAGCGCTTAATAATTGCAGATAAAATTACCATTTATCTCTGGGCTTTGATTTATTTATTTCGAAACGAACAGGTAGAGATCCATTGACAGTCTCGGCAACAATAACAATGATAATAAAAAGAGCAAAAACAGTGCGTAAAGTTATGATTTTTAAAAAAGAGTTGGTAGAAAAATGACCAGTGAAATCTCTAAAGAATATGTTTCCAAGTAAAATTGAAGAACGTGAAGGTATTTAGTTGTACAGGGAGCCACCTGTAAAGATTAGCAGAAAATATATGTTCAAATGGAAACCTCAAAACACTTTATAAGGAATGTTTCTATGCGCCGTTTTCTATGATTGGTGTTTTACGCCGTACTCAAGAACATTTCACTTATACGACGGTGGTCAGCATTATGGTAGGAGGAACCGGGCAGAGCACGGGGAAAACCCACGACCATCTGCAGGTTGCTGGTCAGCAGTCGTCTGAAACACCATGACTGTGACTATGTGACAAAATTAGTCAGTGTGCCAGACAAACTTTCAGTGATATCAGAAAAACAAGCAATCAACACTTTCGTCAGAACATTTTTGTCACGGTTTGACGGGAATTGGCAGGTCACTTCCGATACCTGTATGACTCCGCCCCCCATCGTCTGCTCGTTGCTATGGAGAACATTGACGGAAGTCCGATCATCTTTCCCAGCCAATCCATGACGATCGTCTCCAGTTCTGTACAGGCTGGGCTGGAGGCCTGGAAACAACAGCGAACGAGATAAATGAGAACGTAGCAAGGTACTAGTGAAAAGCTCGCAGATACTATGAAATTATATACTATTAAAACAAGTGGTACGTATTAGTTTACTTGAAACGAAACATTGTTTATCAAAGCAGAAATCCACTTTAATTAGTTAAACCACAACCACAAAATAAGAGTATACTTCCTTTTTGTCATGATTTTGCTCGTTGTTGGATAGCGATATTGCTAGCATCCAGTGTGAGCTCCTGATAAAGGTGACTTGCACCGATATATGGCAGCTTGGAGAGTAAAACTTACCCACGTGAAACCTAGGCAACCGATGGCGTCAGCTAACATGTCTCCGAGAAGCGACGGGAAGGAGTTAAGAGCAGGAAGTAGGCGTGCATATGAGGTGATTGCCAGTGGGTGATCTAAGGGTAGAAAACAGCAACAAAAACGACTTTATTCACTGTCATAAATCCCTGTGTCCTAAAAGTTATATGGTGTATGCACTGCAGCATGTCAGCGCGGCGCAATGATCGCAGAACCTGTCGCTGTGAGTTCAAATGGCCATGAGGCGGTGGCCATGTTGGAGAGATGTTCAAAATTAGCGCAGTGTTTGCAGTTGAATCTACTTAATCGTCTTTGAACCAGGAGCCTCTCACCAATACGGTCGCTGTGAGTTCGAGTCCAGCTCATGCTGGATGCTGGCTTACCCTTCGGTCGTGCGTGAGCAACCTGCAGAGGTCGTGGGGTTCCCCCGGCCTGTGCCCGGTTTTCTCCCACTATAATGCTCGCCTGCGTATAAGTGAAATATTCTTGAGTGCGGCGTAAAACAAGAATTAATTTAAAAATAAATAAATATATGGTGCAGTTAGCAGTTTTGTCACCTAATATTTAGCATAACCTTGCTTCACATGTTGGGAAAAGTACAGCTGATAGCCCATTGATATCATAGATACATGGTATGATGTGCGAAGTTAGGGAATCACCCAGATACGATATCACTTCCGAAATCATCGCAAAAATTAAATGCTCGAGAAAATTCGTATGGTTCAGTTATTGGCATAATATGAAGAACATTTGGTACGGACATCTCTTTCTTAACGTTTATAACTGAAAACAAAGTTAGGTTATCCCTACAGACAAAGTCACGGATTTCCGTGACCATCGTCCGGTTTACTCCGCCAATTATCGAAATTCGTTTTGTTAAAACCGACTACTTTCGGGATTACTCTAGTCAAGGACTACTTTATATTCTCCTGTCAAAGCCATATTTCCCCCATATGGCCCGGTTTCTCCGGTTACTCTCAGGCTATACTTTCCGGCTATTCATTGGTTACTCCCCGATTTGCTCCACATTATTGCGATTCATTTGGACTAAGTCCGATATCTTTTATTCACATTATTACATCCATACACCCTTAGAATTTTATCCATTTCTCTTCATGTCCTCTACTGTTCGGGGTCGAACATTATAGTCCGTTTTCCACCATGCAGCCAAGGTGATATTTCATCAGGTGATATTTCATCAGACTGTGCTGACATCTTGACCTTCCGCTCCCAGTACGAGTTGAACATATCGAGTTCATTTGACGCAAGATGAAGAAACAAACAAGCGTAGCAGCCACTGACTGGAATATCCAGGCGATAATATATACTGAGTAGATAAGGTAGATGTTTGTCCTTTGTTGATCCAATTCTGAAAATCGACATTTGCGTACCTGGCATTTAACGCTTTTCACTCTGTACAACTCCTCCCTCACACGTGTATAAACCCTCTGATTAGTGGTCGGGTAGCTGTCTCTATCATTAAGGCTAATTAGCCAATCAGGTGAAACTATCCACTACGGCGACGTGCAAGGTCACGCTAATTAATCTGGTTAATGCGAGACTAATAGAGCAGTCCCGAGAGCTGATTTAACAGTGAACCCTGACAGTGTTGTGGGAACAGCGAAATGAGAACGGCGACCTAACAATGATATAACCCTGATAAGATACAGTAACACAGACAAACGGGGTCAGCATGGGAATCTAAATGTCAATACTCTTTCGATCCCTCAAAGGTGTCTTCAAAACTTCCTCCTTTGCAACCAGCCTGCGGAAGAACTGTTCTTAGTTTAACAACGCCTGGTTTTGAGCACTGGGTCATGTGAGTAAAAATGGAAAGACAATACATAAAATTCGGATAAATAACATCTCTAAAACTGGAGGTAAAAACAACGGATTCTGGATTTCTTCCACATACTTTGCGTATACTGAGGTGAAGTCCATAGTTACGAAAAATAAATGCTTCTTTGCCCATGCGTATAATGCTAAGGGATCTCAAACTCGTCCGCAATAATTGCCCCAGTAAACTACATGTATGACTGGAAACAAAATGTCCCACATGCTGAACACGTGTGCTTGCAACTGTCATTATGACGCTAGTGACGTGTCATAGGATCTGGTAAATATCGCATTATACACTATTTATTTATTTATTTATTTATTTATTTATTTATTAGGGGCCTCCGTGGCTCAGTTGGTAATGACCCAGGAGTCTCTCACAACTGCGGTTGCTGCGAGTTTATTTATTCATCTGATGGGTGTTTCACGCCGTAATAAAGAATATCTGACGTGTACTATGGCGGCCAGCATTTTGGTGGAAAGAAGCCGGGTGAAGCCCGTGGGAAGAAGTCGGGTGAAGCCCGCGGGTAAATCACGATCAAAGACTGCATTAATTTAAAGGGGAAAAAAAACAATAAAATGAAATATGTGTATCATTCGGATGAAAGACAAATAAATATTGTCCTGAACAACAGTTTTATTTTTTCTGTGTAGAAATTTCTTCGAACCTAGAAAAATTCTTTTCAAACACCGATTTAAAAAAATTTCAGCGTAGAAATTCACTGTTTCACACGCAGTTACTCGGTTTTATTTATTTATTTATTTGATTGGTGTTTTACGCCGTACTCAAGAATTTTTCACTTATACGACGGCGGCCAGCATTATGGTGGGAGGAAAACCGGGCAGAGCCCGTGGGAAACCCACGACCATCCGCAGCTTACTGGCAGACCTTTCCACGTACGACCGGAGAGGAAGCCAGCATGAGCTGGACTTGAAACTCCCAGTGACTGCATTGGTGAGAGGCTTCTGGGTCATTTCGCTGCGCTAGCGCGCTAACCAACTGAGCCACGGGGGACCCCCACATTTACACGGCTGAAAAGAAATAAGAAGATTCGGACTGTGGCTGAATTCATGGACAATGTTTTTCTTTATCTGTCGTGTACTTCAATAAGGATGAAGCAGTAAGCATTTACCCCTGGCATGATGACCCTCTCGACGTCTCGGAAAATATCGTCCCATTCTTCTCCAGCTTCCGGTGCTGTTTCCGGTACCAGAGTGCGCATGTATCCCGGAGAAACATTCGGGAAAACTCGTCTGCTTCTGATCCTTTGTGTTAATTGGCGATGTAGTCCACCATTTCCTTTGCCTGAAAACAACAAAGGGATAATTTATTACTGTATTTAGTTGACTGATAATTTACGCCGTTCTTTTGATGCATAATGAATGAATAATATTGACAAATATATCTTCATAAGTGTACATAGAACAATAATTCCAACAATTCTCTGTCTGGAAACTACGCATGCATTCATGTATTTACTTCATTGGCATTTTGCACCGTACTTTGCATTTTCGCTTGTTTTGAGTGTAAGGCCAGCGAATAACATGACAAAATGTTCAACATTATTGTACTAGTAGCATTCTAGGATTTCTTTGTCTGACAACAACTCATTGTTTAAGAAAAACTGGGGGAGTGTCCGTATCTCACGGTGGAAGGCATTGCACATGGATGTGCACCTGACACTGGTTTAACGACACCCGACACGGGCTGGATGGAAGAAACTCAAAGTTTCTGCTTTTCTTTTTCTAGTCCGGCTCAGATTCAGGCTTTCTTCTCGTCAAATTAAGTCAGTACTAAACTACATGCATTAAAAAACATTTTTGCAGAACTTACATCTATACGAACATACATACGGTACTAATGGTGGGAGGAAATGCTGGACCCCTCGGGATTATGTAATCTAGTAGGGAGATATATCCAGTCTTCACCTGTATCTGTTGTGTTATACGTTGAATGTATGGGCAGTTGCAATCAAAGCGCAACTGCGATATATCTTATTGTCTTATCTAAATGCATACTACACGATTTGAACAGTGATTTCACTCAGTGTCGCTTTTCAACGTCATTGAAAACTGTTAGCTGCTTCTCGTTGGATAATTCCGTGCTATTTTCGTACTTTATATACTTTCTCAGCTCTTTGGTAGTTTATGTTGTGCGTCGTTTTGGGAGCTGACCTTGTGATTATTGACCTCAAATGTTAATTTTGGTTGACTGCTGGCATGCGAATGTCTGTTTCCACGCATAGATTTAAATAATCGAAAAACTGATTGATGAGTTCATTGATTAGTTGATTTCTTGATTTATTGGCTGTGCATATTGACTGTGCATGTGTTTTGCATACAGGCTGTGAACAAGCGCACAATTTTAAAACTCAGTCTATAAATACTTTCATCAGTCGCCATGCTTGATTGAACAATTGGTTCCAAGAGTAACCAAATCAACAAACAAATTAATGTCTTGCGATCAGAAATTCCATTGAAAGCATTTCAGTTAGTTTGTTAATCTGGAACCAGATTAAGAGCGATGTTAAATAAGAAACAATAAAAAAATGAAGAAAAAAATGACGTTAACATTGAAAATAGATTATAAAGCTTTCGTCCATTTATCATGAAGTCACTTCGACATAACTCAACGACGTCAAATTAACGCTGGCGTTATGAGAATTTAATTCGCTTGTCAGAGTCTCCAAAGCTCAGTAATTGTGTTCGGGACAAGCCGCACGCGGTGTGAATCCCAATGATCGGTTCCTCAATGCACAGACTAAGGGAGTTAAATATCGAGGATTAATTACATTTACATAGCGCTCACAGTGTTGTAGATTAGGCCAACATCAAAGTGTATTCCGTGTGTTACACATGTATTACATCAAAAGTGCATTCTGTGTGTTACACATTTATTACATTTAAGTGTATTCTGTGTGTTACACATGTATTACATCAAAGTGTATTCTGTGTGTTACACATGTATTACATTAGAGTGTATTCTGTGTGCTACACATGTATTACATCTAAGTATATTCTGTGTGTTACACATGTATTACATCAAAGCGTCTTCTGTTTATTACACGCATTACATCAAAGTGCATTCTTTGTGTTACACGTGTATTATATCAAAGTGTATTCCTGTGTGTTACACAGGTATTACATCAAAGTATATTCTGTGTGTTACACGTGTATTATTTCAAAGTGTATTCCGTGTATTACATCAAAGTGTATTCCGCGTGTAAACACATGTATTACATCTGAGTGTATTCTGTGTGTTACACATGTATTACATCAAAGTATATTCTGTGGTGTTACACGTGTATTATTTCAAAGTGTATTCTGTGTGTCACACATGTATTACATCTAAGTGTATTCTGTGTGGTTACACATGTATTACTTCAAAGTGTATTAACATTAAAGTGCATTACATAAGAGTGTATTCTGTGTGTTGCACGTCTATTACACCAAAGTTTATTCTGTGAGTTAAACATGTATTACATCAAAGTGTATTCTGGGTGTTAAGCATGTAATACATCAAAGTGTTTTCTGTGTCTTACACATCTATTACACCAAAGTGTATTCTGTGTGTTAAACATGTATTACTTCAAAGTGTATTACATCAAAGTGTATTACATTAGAGTGTATTCTGTGTGTTACACATGTATTTACATCTAAGTGTATTCTGTGTGTTACACATGTATTACTTCAAAGTGTATTACATTAAAGTGCATTACATAAGAGTGTATTCTGTGTGCTACACGTCTATTACACCAAAGTTTATTCTGTGAGTTAAACATGTATTACATCAAACTGTATTCTGTGTGTTAAGCATGTAATACATCAAAGTGTATTCTGTGTGTTACACATGTATTACACCAAAGTGTATTCTGTGTGTTAAACATGTTTTACAACAAAGTGTATTCTGGGGTGTAAAGCATGTATTACATCAAAGTGTATTCTGTGTCCTTACACATCTATTACACCAAAGTGTATTTTTGTGTGTTAAATATGTAATACATCAAAGTGAACCTTTAAGCTAAGTCTTTATTGCATCAAAACGAGTTTTGTTGCATTCAAATATTCAACGGACAGAAGAGCTGAAGGAAGAATGTGGACCTATCACACGTTGTGATGAATACTGGCCATTCTTTATTGCATTTCTAGATTTGTTACTCTGCTTAATAGCTCAAATCTGAACATTTCAATGAGTTTACACGTGTAGGCCTACATGATGTCGTGGCAAGAATATGTCGGAATTTTTGAGCAGAAAAAAGTCAAAAGTGTGGTGATTAGCGCACTTTTATCAATTGCAGATTTGGTATAATGTTTGTCATCACATCACTTGTATTCTCACATATTATACGGGCGTAATCGTCCACTATTGTCCGTCCATTTGCATAGCTCCGATAACTCAGCCACATTTGTTCCGAGTTTTTTTTCTTCCTTGAAGTTTGATGACATTTTACAGTGTTTAATGATCCTTAATATCGTAATGTGTAAATTTATTTCCCGAATCGGTCGAGCGATAAACCGTCAAATAAATCGGAATAATCAAGTGTGTTTTATGAGGCGACAAGCGAGATCATAGGGCAGTGTATGCGCTTACTTCCGGGGTGCGTTAAAAAACAGGATCCAGGAGAAAACAGGACATGGCGAGGTGTCCGCTGTGTTTCTTTCTTTTTATTGTGTTCCTCATCTCTCTCTCTTTTTTCCCTTCTTTTCCAACATTTCCGATGTATTTTTCACTCTGACGCCCCTTTAAGACGAAGCAAGCTCCGTAAATTATCACGTTATAGACAGTTTCCCTCTAGACAGAGGTAAAATCAATAAGTCAAGTTTAAATGTGTTCAATAAGTTGTGTTAGGTGATCAAACATCCGCTCGACAACCGCTCCTAACAGCATGGTCGACTCCGTACATGCAAAGGCTGGCGTAAACACAGCACGATGACAGTTAAGTTTCCATTATCTCTCGAGCAGATTGTTTTCAAGCAATTGTAATTGCCTCTTATATTAATCATACATGACTGTTTAAAGATGAACCACAAATGTTTTTGATCTGAAAGTTTGATATCAGAGTAAATATAACTAAAGACTTCGAACACGGAGAGTAACAACAGAGCAGCGATGATGGTGTGATAGCTGGCAAACGGTCACATCTGAAAGGTGAAATACGGTCTCTTGTCCGTTTACCTCAGTTAGTGATTTTAATTCGACCTGTTCATGTAAATGCCTAAACAGTAGCAAATTACATATCACTTAGCATCATGGCTTAAGCAGAATTACATTTAAAAAATGGTGTAAATTGTAATTTATTGATGTAGAATATCTCAAAATGCTGTGCTGTCATCACATTTAACATACATTCACATTAAAACAATGCAAATGATTTATGATGGTGAGTGTTTTATATTTTTCTGTTATTTTGATTTGCGGAGTTGAAGTCCGTAGTTTATGTTTGGTCAGAACAAAACGCACGTATCTGCACAGTCTAGAATTTGCTAAAAACGTCATGGCTTCTTTGATTTGGATTTTGGATATGGTGCCTGGTTCAGTCATTACACTCAAGGGTGGAGAAAAGTTAAAGAAAATCCCGGATCTATATTTCAGCCTAGATCACCACAAAAATGTATGGCGCTTGTCCTAAGCTTACGACCAACCAGTTAACAAAATTCTAAATAACTGCAAAATCTTTGTCTGTAAACTTGCTGATATATTTACTGACAGATAAATAAAGAATGAACATCTACATTTTTTTAAATCAACAAGTAAATAAACACCGATAAAAGCATACATGTATTTGAGCGAATTATTTCATTGCATAATGGACATTGGTTAATTGTAGAACGCTCATATAGAGGATATCGCCACTTGACAACAGCAATCCTCCCCCAATTCAGTCATTCAAAACAACAACATGCTCTAACTGAAACTCAATTAAGCCTCTTCAAATATGTCTGGATTTCCGTTAACTTAAAACAGATCTGTGGAAGTTTATCGATATATTTGTTCTAAAATAAAAGTTTCTGCAACTGTTATTTTCTATTTATTTTCTTATTTATTTATTAAATGCATTTCGGCAAAGGTACTGAATGAAGTTCGTGGAATTGACGACTGGGTATTGGAAATGAAAATTCACTTCTCGTGCGTTCGGGATCTCACGGGATTTACGTTTAGATTGTTGTGTCAGATTTCATATCGAACCTTTCCAAACCAGGGCGGTTTTATTCAATAACCTTCCAGGCACGTTATAAAACCATCCCTTTTAAATATGGCTCAGTTGATAGGGTGTCCAGAATCTGTAATCCGTCCCTCTGGACGAGATCAACTGCTATTTACCCTCTTATTATGTTCCTATTTTTGTCTGTAAACTTGGTAGCTTCCGCTACACCTGTGGGTCCTGGTCTCAGATATGGTACTTCCGGTGCATCCATCAAACTCACAACTTCGCTTCCCGATGAGCCATATGCAATTGAAAAACGCAGTGTTTCTCAGAAACACTGTTGATAAAGACTTTTTACGAGGTTTTTATTTCGTAATGTGAACTAGGCCAAATGTCTTGAATCCATGTGGGGCATTTTTTCTCAGAAAAACACTTTTTTCAAACATCACTCTACATTTTAAACCACTACAACAGGCTCATATGAACACTGTGTTTAGGATCTCTTGCATTCCGTTTCACAAGCTGTGTGTGCTTGATTTGTTTTATTCCATACCCTGGTGTATAATCGCCACGCAAACGTCGTGGGTTTCCCCCGGGGCTCTGTCCGGTTTCCTCCCACCATAATGCTGCACCCACCGTCGTATATGTGAAAATAGTCTCTAGTACGGTATAAAACATCAGTAAAATAAACAAACGGATAAATAAATAATCGCCAGAGAAAACTGTCTAAAGAACTACCAACATGGCGTTAGCCCCGTAATCATTCATTAATTGGTGTTTAAAGCTTTTCTGCAGTTCTTGTCACTTAACCCTTGCCTAGTGTAATGGATATTCCCGGAATATCCATTACACAGTCGTCTAATAATAAGTCAGATGATTATTAAAACAGCAGAATAGGAAGAGTTAATTCCCTATATTTACGATTTCGTATTTGGTTTGTCGCCTTGATACAAGCGTAAGCTTCTAGCCTCACAATACACACCCACAGCGGTTAATGAGAGGTCTCCGTGCGAAGCTATCTTCAATTTCCGTTCTTCCACCCTTAATCTTCATCGGTTTAGTTTAATTATAGACATTAACGAATTTAACTGTATAGTTTGTGTATAACCCATTCTGCAGAGAACGCAAGCTTTTCTCTAACACATTTATACAATTAAAGTCAATCTTGTTTGACAGATTGAAGACGAAAACTTTCATACTGAGATAAAGTTCATAACAAAGATCCAACACTAAGCGTTAAAATCAAATATCAAATTCGGATATTAAGTTAAAATTCGCTTTGTGTTATCGACCTCTGATTTTTAAGAGTGCGAAAATCATCAGCCACCGATTTGGTCTAAAACGCTTAACATCACTTGACAAGAGGCACTCCATAAGATCAGCAAATGTGCCGCTGATTTGTTTATCTGAAGAGTTTTTCTTGTCAGAAGGTTTTTGTCTTGTCTGAAGAGCATTCCTGCCCAAACAGAATGTAACCCCCTGCCTACATCATGACCTATCTTATCATGAAGGCACGTACTGCCATGGTAATTTGACCAGTTGTAGTAATACAAATCCTTTTAGAACAATCGTCGACTATATGCCAGAGTGTCAGAGAATTTTGTCACGTGCTTGGTGAGAAGTGAGTGGTTTTCTGTGGGCACTAGAGTCTAAGTTATGCATCCTTACTTAAAGCCGTACATACCCAGGATTGGACAAGGAATTTCTGGACTTTCTCGCTCTAACTGTATGTTGGGCCTTGATGAGAATGTCAAAGACATTCGTGTGACTGTTTGCGCAGGCTATCGCTCGTTTAGTACCACATTTCTTCAGCCAGCGCCGTGTGCATTTCTGTATATCACACGTGTGGAAAGTCGGTAAGTGACTTGCCCAAATGTCGGTGGGTTTTCTAAGGCAGTCAGGTTTACTCCATCATACAGATCGCCATGGTATAAGTGAAAAATTTTTCAGTAAAAAAAGCGATAATAAATAAATGCATAAATAATTAAACCCGCAGGCTAACCACGGAGAGCTAGATTCGAACCTGCGTCCTCACTGGTGAGAACCCAATAGGCCCATCAGTCAGAGGCCTACCTTAGATAGACCATGAAGCATTAACTCAACGCGTGCGAGATTGTGGTCTTCGTGTTGACGCCCATTTGCTTCAAACAACTTCAACATTCTCCGGTTTCTTCGTTCTAAATCTGCGTTCTTGATGCTCCATTGTCATTCCATTTTCAACCTAACGCGAACAATGTGTTCGGAATTCCATATATAAATCACTTAATCGATAAATCTTCGTTCACGTGTTAATGTATAAAGACGCTTCGAAAATAACGTTTGCAGTAATCGTTATCTACTGCCACAGGTAACCGTTGTTCCAGAAATAGACGTAGGGTCGTCATTAGGAGACGTTCGTTTGATTATCCTAACACTGGAAGAGCATTCATTTCCCCGGCAGGAAACGACAGCAATGAACGAGACCGCTGATGCCCATTAACTCGTACCTTTTATCGGCTTGGTAAGCTCCATTCATTCCGGTTTAGCTAACTTACCGTGGAGGTGTGTTGTTACGCGAGGAAAATTAGATCTTGGAGCAATGATCCAGGACAAGCAGGTTTTGGGCAGTCACATCACGATGCTATATTATTGACCAGGTGACAATGGTTGATACGTTTTGGGAATGTGTTTGTCATCAACAGCCGCTGATTGAGAGGGCTTTAGGGAAAATGTCGTTTAACATCATTTTACGCCCCCCCCCTCCAGAAAGCTAAGAAGTTTTTACTAATTTGTCATATAGGAAAATAATCCAAAATAATTGACTGTCATTAAAATTGACCTGCCAAACGACGAGAAACTGGAACACGTGACCGTATCACCTAACTGTGATCACGCGAAAATGAAACCTCGAATTGCAAACTCAAAAACAAAAAAGTTTACCGAGGCAAATAAGATGAATCAAGATGACTGGTTGATAATTCATCGATGGTTGACCACACCGTGTGTAAATATCTGCTTATAATAACTCCATGTATGGGATGGTCGCTCATATTCAGAAAACTACCCTCAAATTCGGATTGAAGTTAGAAATCTGTATACTTGTATCCATACGACCATGTATTGCATGATCAACAACTGATTACTCTTTCTGAATGTTACCACTGGCCGACACAGAAGACACTTTCTGGAGGCCTAGGATGGCGGATCAGTTTCTTAAGTTGACATAACAGGAGTGCACCGAGTAATAACCACCGACCTTTGGTAAATAATTGACGCATTTTTCCACGAGGGTTCGTGGCTTATAAAAAATGGACTTCACCTCTAATTAAACATCTGTTTGAAAATCAAAACCAAAAAAAAAAAGGTTTTATTCAAACTGTTCACTAAAAGGCAACTAAACCATCATCAAACAGGTATTAATAATAAAAAACAACAATCAATCCTGGATTAAATATATTAGAACTGAAAAGAATTTCAGGAAAATCACCGAATAAATTGGCATCATGCTGTTTTTCTAACGCTTCTGAGCCGGTTATAAGACCTTTATCACTGAGTAGTATATAAGTCCATGGTTAGACAGATACGACGGCATGCAAAGTTTGAATTTCTATAACTGTTTTAACCTTTTACTGGACAATTCTCAGTCAGCGAAGTAAATAATATATAAACTAATTTATTCTTCATTTCGGTATTCAACCGATTTGGCGAATGTCTTCAAAAGACGACGTCACTGATATTGAATGCGCCTGTACAATAAATTGTTTCATTCCTGCATCAATGTCCCTGTAAGATTTGAGGATAATTAAAACGTCTTATAACATTAACATCTTTTATTTCATTATTTATTCATTCATTTATTTTTTTATCATTTAACGACATGAAGAGTAAAGAATTTTTGACTTATACGATGATGGTCACTTTTATGGTCGTTTTATGGGTGAAGAAAAACCGGAGTTCCCGACGTAAACCACTGACCTTTGGGAAGTTACCGACAAACTTTCCCTCTTGTGACTTACAGAAATTCACATCATATTGGTAGAAGTCAAGCTGTGTTTAACAATTCTGAGACAACGGAATCGGCAATACCAGAGCCGTCAACAGCTTTTGTCACCAAAGCCCCACGCACAACAAATGAGAGCCAGGGAATCTACAAATTCACTGTCCATGGCCGGATTTGAACCCGTGACTTATGTGCGCTAGCGAATGAAAGGCATGCACCCTAACTACTAGACAAAAGCCTACTCCCCGGTATCTTGTAGTTCAGTCCTTTCATCAGATAAAAAGACTCGCAAGTCCCTTTTTCTGATTTGTACAGCCTGTCTCAATTATTACTTGCCACCTACATATACGGCACTTTTCCGCTCCTTGTATTCCTAATTGGCTGAGTGGTCACAACAGTATTTAACTTTATCTCTAGAGATCATCATATCACCACTCAATATCTCCTGCCAAAACAATTAAAGTGGGGAAGGGTTTTTTCCGCGAGAGCGAAATGACACCTCGCCATTCATCGCGCGAGACTCAAGCGCACCACGTGACAAGATTTGAAATATGACTACAGCGTACCACCATAGAAATCGGTATAAAAGTGGCAAGGCTGGCATTATTATCTCTCTAGTCATTACACCCGTCTCGATGACGAGCGGGAACGGATAGCATCGGGGAACTCGAGTGGAAGTCTTAATGACAGTGAAGTTACTGGGTTAGGCAGACTTCTACCACGAGAAGGAGCAGTGTCACTTCACATGGAGGATTACGAAAGACTGTCTCTCGCATCTCTCTCTCTCTCTCCTGTGTCTTCCCAACCCCGTACTATAACTCCCAGGAAGCGCCTCTCAAGCGTTCACCTTTTCTCTTCTCTTTCCCCGGGATTCACTCGTTACACCTCTCATACTCCGTCACAAAATAAACTATTCCTGGTCGCCGTGACATCCCGCCCTTGCCCTCATCATTTGTTATTGAAGTGGCGCCCTCTAGCGTGATTTGATGAGGATATGTCAGACCAAAATAACACCGAGGCTTTCGCCTCATCGCTCTATTGGACACTGGCGCAAACCAAATCAGTTTCAATCATTCTATAATCTATTAAGCACAAGGTACTTTAAATCTGCGTCTATTACATTTTCCTTTAAAAAGAACATAACCCTTTGATGACACAATGTGGTTTCAACGATAAAGTTCTGCCCTTTTACGACCAATGTAGCCTCGCACCACTCATGTCCTGTGATCAAAGCTAAATTACTATCGTTCTTTGGAGGAAGATTTGTGTAGCTTTTAAGAGAACGCAGCTTGTAACATTGACAAAATGATCTCTTTTTTGATCAGATTTTGATTTTGATGTCTTTAAAAATAAAAAGTTAGTTCTTTGTTATGTAGAGTTTTAATTGTTTCAAACAGCAAAAAAAAAATGCAAATTGCGCTCTTACTTTTATAGGGAAATGCGGCAAGAAATTACAAGAACCTGTACTGAAGGTTGGGGGGCTTTACACCGTTCTCTGTATGAATGAAGATTTAATCAAACAGCAAAAGCGTAAAAAGTTTAATTATAACTAATCGATAGTGCGAAGTGTACCCCACATAGCGCTTGCGCAACTCCTTTCGCTCACTTTACACCATTCTCATCAAAAGATAAAAGTTGATCGTTCGACCTCGTGCGACACACGTGACGTTCAATCGCGTGACTAATTGCCTTTATGTCTTCACACGGATGTATAATTAATAGTCTATAAAACGACAGCACTCATTAGCCCTGCATATACAATTCAGCTTTAGATGAACAGAGCAGCAAATCTTCATGAATTTTCTTTCAACAGGCCCCGAAAAATAGCGGTTACAACAACTGCACAAACCAAGCTGACTAATGTGCAAATTAAAAAAAAATGTATAGACTTGAAAAGTAAGATATATTAGTCACAAGGATCATCTAGGCAAAACTCCATGAATTTCCTTCCAATATCTTCATATATTAGAGCGTTATCAACAATTCTGATGGTTGATCCCCATACCTAAATGTACTACCTATAGTCTCAGAGCTTCTCGTCTTTGGCCAGACCTGTGATACTGATCACAGTACAGTTTCGTTATTTCGTTACACTTACCGTAATATAAATGAGAGACGCCTCTTGTAATCAAATATACCGACACAAAGCGTGATACTGTTCCCTTTATGGTCATGAATGGCGAGTCCAAATTGCGACCACTTGGACAGTCATTAAAACTGCGGGCTGTTTTCAGGCGAACAAAAAGCGGAAATCGTCGTATAAGTGGAAACGGACTGCGAGCCTAAATTTGCGTTTGTCAACTACAGTGAGGAAGTAAATATCACTCCTTAAAGACGTATCAGCAATAACTAACTTCCCATGAAAAAGGGGGGGGGGGTGAGGGTAGTTGTTGACTTGACGTGGAATCGCATATCTTCTATCACGACAAGAAAATTCGCTTCCAAGTCCCATGGTTAAGAACTTCCTTGGAAGCTCTAAAAGTGGAAATGTAACTTTGTTCATGTCATGTTCACCGTATGATCTTGTAGTTTTGGTGAAAGTCAAGAAAAATAAAGTATGATATAAACCAATCAGAGTGGGCGTTGTATCTCTTGTACCCACTCATGTTTGTGTCCAAGGCAATGCTTGAGGTACAAAGACCACAGCATAGAGAGAAAAGCCAGAACAACAACGACAGTGTGCTGATTGGTTAATGGTCACACGTAACCAGTGAAATACAGCTTCTTGTCAATTTACCTCAGTTAGGAGTTATTTCTAACTGTCGTATAAATTCTTAAACAGTAACAAGTTTTACGGACCTTCAGTATGACACCATGGTTTAAGCAGAATTGGGTACGGTAAAAATATGCTATAGTGTTAACAGCAATATGTATATTAGACGTCATTGTACTGTCTAGAACAACACAAAATGCTATACTGGCAGCACAAATAACCTACAAACACATGACAAAGGCCTGCTAAGTTGGTTTTACATCGAGCTTTTTTTGAGATCTCTTGCCAATAATCAATATGGAAGCGAAACTTTGTGCCTTCCAGGTGGAATAGGCAGTCCATCACTTGCCATAGGCTGGTAGTTTACTCCAGGCGCTAGTACTTTAATTCTATGCGACCGCGATAGTCATAAAAATAAAATGTTCTTGAATATGGCTTAAACGAAGCAATCAATCAATCAACCATTCTAACCAAATGGATGCTAACTTGCGATGTGACTGGACATTGCAGAAATATCTACAGGCGGTCTAAACACGATGATGTATTACAGTATATCCACCTTCATATCAAATCTCCAGTCTGGAATCTTCCAGGGTAAATTTTTTACATCTTCAGATTCCAGTGACTTGACAATATTTTTTTTTAATGAACCATAAATAAACCATCATGCACTGGCAGTTTTGGTTCAGATTAGTTCGCATCTCCTATGTGGTAAGATTTTCTTTCCTTAGTACCTCGTCAAGTCATACGACCACTGTCTACTTTTACATAATCTTAGCACTAGACATTTCTGCTTTGTTTTTACCCTACATCTGACGTAGTAGTGGTATTTGGCATATGCGTCACGTTCTTTTTGACGCATTCTCTATTATTCATGACATTTCGTCTGTCGATATTTCATGCTGGCTTCTTATTTCAGCGTCAGAAGGGACGACACTAACCTATCTATACACTCCTCACTTCACCGAGATTTGTAGTTTTTAGTCATTTGCTTCGTTAATTATTTATTCATGTAGTTATTTATTCATTCATTTGAACGGTGAATGACATCTACTTCTCAATGGAATTGCACATGCTTTCATTGCTGTGTGCATTTCCTATTTGTCCGAAGGGGAAATGCCAAGAGCTACACTAGATTCATTTAACGCACACAAAAAACAATTTTGTAGAAATCTAACACAACTTGTGTTCTTTCATTCAACACAGAAATGTGTTACCTCATCACATACATTTGTTACCCCAACTCAAACATGTGTTACCCAAACACAGAAATGTGTTACCTCATCACATACATACGTTACCCCAACTCAAACATGTGTTACCCCAACACAGAAATGTGTTACCTCATCACATACATATGTTACCCTAACTCAAACATGTGTTACCCCAACACAGAAATTTGTTACCCCAACACAGAAATGTGTTACTTCATCACATACATGTGTTACCCCAACTCAAACATGTGTTACCCCAACACAGAAATGTGTTACTTCATCACACACATGTGTTGGTTCATCACACACATCTGTTACTTCATCACATACATGCGTTAAACCAACAAAAGTATTTAACACAGTAACCCGTTACACCAACAAAAGTATTTAACACAGTAACCCGTTACACCAACAAAAGTATTCAACACAGTAACCCGTTACACCAACAAAAGTATTCAACACCATAACCCGTTACATCAACTAAAATATTCTACACAGTAACCCGTTACACCAACAAAAGTATTCAACATCATAACCTGTTACACCAACAAAAGTATTCAATACAATAACCCTTTACATCAACAAAAGTATTCAACATCATAACCTGTTATACCAACAAAAGTATTCAACACAGTAACCCGTTACACCAACAAAAGTATTCAACACCATAACCCGTTACACCAAACAAATGTGTTCAACACAGTTACCCGTTACACCAAACAAAAGTATTCAACACAAAACCACGCCTGTGATCTATAGCGATAGTGAGTAGTGGTAACATTATCTATTCTGCCATTCAGAAAGCACACTATTGTTTCAGCTTAACATATTGGGTTTTAGAGTCTAGAGTGACAACAGGATACAAAACCACACCAGTGGGCGGAAAAGACTGGGGTTGAACTCAGATGACCGTAACAATCTGCCATACTACGTAGGGCTTTCTTGCTCCTTTAATTAACAAACCATTAGTGTTCAACGCACTGTGATTCTATACAAATCGATACTGGCCGAAATATTCAGGCTATTCACACTTAAATAGACACAAATAAACTTTACTGTCTGTTCCCTTTTGGCGGCCTCTGTCTAATTTTCTGTGGCACATATTTAACACCGCTAATTTTCGCGCCAGGTAGAAAAATAAAATTCACGCAAAAACAGCAGATATCTGAAAATAGATATTCTCTGTCTATTTTTGGCGACCGTTTTTGCCACATGAATGTCTTAGTCGATCGGTGTTAACGGCGCAAAAGAGTAATGCGACAATGGCGCCATTACGCGATACTTGCTTCATATTAGAATACAAACACTTGTGGGTATGGATGGCCAATTGACGTGTCACGAGATGCTATATTAAACAGCGAGAGTATGCCCTAATGTCAGCGGATCCAAGGGTACGAAAGAGCATCGCTAGCAGGACATTTAGTAGTATTTGCATTGTTACAAGCGGTCTGCCCGGGCAACTATTTACACTGATGTAAGCGACACTCCTCAGATGGAATCTTAAGGAAATATTTTCTCGCGCTCGACAATGGGCAAATATTGATAAAGCTCCAAGCACACAAATCCCGTTCTTTACACGACATTAGTCGTCACGACAAGGACGGAGTATTAATCCAAGCCTCTTACAGCATCGTGGACCTGGGCGAGAACCTCTAGAAGCGGTGAACACTTTACCCGGCATGCTCGGATCAATAACTTCCGCTCCACTTCGTTAAGGAGACATTTCCGGCAATCAGCAACCGCAGGCTACATGTGCATAGTTTAATGCGGGTATCATACGATTCTCTGCGAATATTTGTCACAAGAATTGCTCCCCATATTTTATCACAGTCATATTTATATAGTTGCCGCTCTCCACCGTTAGGGACACGAGGGCAAATTAACCAGCAACGATTATCCCTTAATGGAACAAAGTTGTACCTATTGAACGGAATAAAATTGTATACTCCAAAAATTATTCTGTTAATTTTCACAGAAATTCTGTTGTCTGAGTGATGCTAGAATGTATTCTGTTATTATTTCACAATATCCTGTCATATTCACCATAGCATACTGTTAGTCTAATATAATCTTTTTGTTGAATTAATAGAATATTGTTATATTTAACACAATAATCTGTTGTAATGGCAGAATACATTCTAGAATCAATTAGACAACCAATTTTCTGTTAAATTTAACAGATTTTTTCTTTGAGTATGGCTAATATTTTATTTTTCGTATATAGGTGAGGTTGTTTAGCCACGTGATCCCTAATGATCCAATCCGCTGCGGATTAATCGGGTGCATATTATTTGTCTGATTTTGACCTTCCACAAAGAAGACCGCCTTCATATCGTAAAATTTTGTAATTACTGGGTACGAAGTTAAACATGATCGATTCAAGTAAACGCAAAAGGACCAGGTAAAGAGCTGAAAATCTATCAAGTAAAACGAAAATTGACTATTAACGGAGTTGATTATCAGTCAAGTAAAACGAAAATGACCAGGTACGGAGTTGATTATCAGTCAAGTAAAACGAAAATGACCAGGTACGGAGTTGATTATCAGTCAAGTAAAACGAAAATGACCAGGTACGGAGTTGAAGATCAGTATTCAATATCAGAATATCTGAAAACGATAATTCCGCCACAGAATGGGTAAAAAAGCCAATCGCCTTTTGATAACATACACCTACACCTTCATTAGATTTGTTTAGCAGCATAGCTAAGCAACAATGATAACCATGCCATTGATGTTACGTCTGGTCCGCATCACCATAATGATTTTCAAATGTTGCGGGGTTTTTTTCATATGCCCTTATTTAAGTGCATGGCGCCTTCCACGTTATGACAGTTTAGGGCTGTGGACGTTAACTAGATGAAGCATCGAATGACTCTTGGGGGCCTCCGTGGCTCAGTTGGTTAGCGCGCTAGCGCAGCGTAATGGCCCAGGAACCTCTCACCAGTTCGGTCTGACAGCCTCTGCGGATGGTCGTGGGTTTCCCCGAGCTCTGTCCGGTTTCCACCCATCATAATGCTAGCCGCCGACATAAAATACCAATCAAATAAATAAATAAATAAATAAATAAATAAATAAATAAATAGAATGACTCCTCATCGCCATATGACTAAAAGATTGTCAAGTACGACTTAAAAACCCAAGCATATATACATATATACATACATACATACATACATACATACATACATACATACATACATACATACATACATACATACATACATACATACATACATACATACATACATACATACATACATACATACATACATACATACATACATACATACACACACACACACACACACACACACACACACACACACACACACACACACACACACATACATACATACATACATACATACATACATACATACATACATACATACATACATACATACATACATACATACACACACACACACACACACACACACACACACACACACACACACACACATACATACATACATACATACATACATACATACATACATACATACATACATACATACATACATACATACATACATACACACACACACACACACACACACACACACACACACACACATACATACATACATACATACATACATACATACATACATACATACATACATACATACATACATACATACATACACATACATATACATACATATACATACATACATACATACATACATACATACATACATACATACATACATACATACATACATACATACATACATACATACATCCTCTCCTGTCGTACATGGGAAGGGCTTCCAACAACCTGCGGATGGTCGTGAGTTTCCCCCGGGCTCTGCCCGATTTCCTTCCACCATAATGCTGGTCGCCGCCGCATAATTGAGATATTCTTAGGTACGGCGTTAGACAGCAATAAAATAAATATAACAAATAAATACAATTTTTTGTTGGATACATAACTACACAGGTATGGCATAAAGAGTGGCATACAGTTATTAATCACCACTATGTCAGAAAAGAAAAGTAAAGAAAAAGTAAAAGAAGAACATAAACAATTGTTTAGTTTACGGTCAAACCTCCCGCCAGGCGTGGGCAGATGTAAAAGTAGGATCGTAGCCGGGTTCGGATAAGCTGGTGGGAATCTCACACAATTATCCACAGCTTTAGTCAATCAATAACCATGTAAGCCTCGAGCTAAGGACGTGTCACGTGAGCACTTCAGGTGAATAAGGAACGAGATGACATCTGATTGAAACATTCGATATCACCAGTCATGACCTCTAAAATGCTGCAGGGGTTTTTAAAGGACCCTAGCCTGTATGCCATGCCGTGTGTCAAGTCCTTTCTGCTTTACTTCTAATTCTGTTTTTTTAATGTTGCCCGAGCGGAATTTATAGCCGTAAATAACTAAAGATGTAAAAAGAATTTTGTTTTCGCCTTTGGCTTAAAACTTTACACACCGACCATGGGATTTTCGTGTAAAACACCAATCAAATAAATAAATAAATAAATAAAGATATAAAGAAATAAATAAAACATAGCCTAATTTACCTCACCTATAGAATATACCAACGCGATGGACAATCGTACTGTTTATATTAAACTGAAGAAAACAGGACAATGTACTACTGAGAATGGTATTCCTATCATAAAAAGACAAGAATAAGACTGATTTTGTGCGATGGAATGTTTACATTGCGGTGTCTTCGTTTTCTGAGATGGCCAGCCTAATTAAATCATACAAAGGTGTAAATGACGTGATGCGTAAATATCTTTAAAACGTGTTGATGACAACATGCGAAAAGCTCAGTGAAAACAAAGTGTAATGTGCCCGCATCGACATCAGATTCCCGGGATCGCGAAGTCATCTTGGACTTTTCATTCATTACATTTGGTATTATTTCCGTTATTTTTGACGAAATTTGTTTCTAAATACCTTGCTCAGAATTTACGTTGTCAAGCAATATTTTGACCTTGTGATTTTAAAATGATTTAAAATTTGGACTTAATTCTAAGATATCGCTTTTCCTGATAATGGAGCCTGACACATTTTTCATCTAAACATATTGTTGGTTGTCATTCGCAACTTCGCGACGCAATTCGCACAGATTGGGTTGGGCAATACAGAAAATTGCTTTTGTATAAAGTAAATTTGTGATGAACACTACCTTACAGAATGCATGGGTACAGCTTAACCGGTAATATGTTTTGTACTTTTTATGGAAAGGTATATTCAGTGGTACCTGTGGGCTAATGAGAATATATCTACGTAACAGTCAAGGACAGCCTGCTCTTTTGTTGCCATAGCGTCACAGCGCACAGTGGTATGAACACTGACCGAATGACCCTTATGATAAAACTTCACCCTACATCACCTGTACGTATATATACATTATACCAACCAAATCCCGTCAGAGATTTCTTGTGAAAACTCAGCAGAAATATTGTGTAAACTCATTTGTTCATTCCAGAGAGAGGCTTGGCTTTAAAGGGATACAGAACCGATGCTGATTGGCTGACAGTGGAGATAAGTTTTCCTTGGCTAAATCTTGTAGCCATGGTCACGCTTGAGTAAATGTATCATACCTAAAATTCAGCCGACGCAAGGCATAGCTTGGACTTGCCTGTCTCTCACACCAGCCAGTCAAAGTCAACTCTGTATCCCTTTAAGATGAAAATTCACTGGAAAATACTAAAAGTATGATGTCAGTTTTTATATATCACCTTATTTTTGTCAGATTTGGTGCTATACTTTCTCCAATCTGTTATACTACAGAGTGTTTTCAATGATGTCACACAGTTAGTCGATCTTATGTATAGACAAAATAAAACCTCAGTCATCGTATTTAAATAGTTATTTTTGAGCACTATCTTTCGCACTTTGCTTTATCTAACAATGCGATGTCGTTCATCAATACGCCAATTCGTTTTACTTCAGGTGTCCGTTTTTGGATCCCGTAGAATTAATGCATTGCTCCGTGGAAAACACAACATAAAATGAAGCTATCGTCACACCTCTGAAAACTATATCTAAAATACACTGCCTGTTCTCGAACGCTTTTCCTAAAGAAATTTAAATGCATTCAAATATCTGAATTCAAAGATAAGCTCTATGAACCTATACACATTGCTCTAGGCACTGATTGCCGCACATCACAAAGATTTTCTGTATCTGAGTAACGCCACGGGCCCTAACATGATGTCACATCACAAAGATTTTCTGTATCTGAGTAACGCCACGGGCCCTAACATGATACCACATCACAAAGATTTTCTGTCTCAAATATTTAAATATTTGAAATTTAAATGAATTTGATTCTCCTGAAAGCAGGAGACCCCCTTTTCGTAACGTACACATCATCTGAATCGCCGCTTTCAAGCAGATTCCTAATATGTTTCTCATAATTTATTTCTCTCTTTTTTACAGTAAATAAAATAAAACATATAGAGGTCGTACAGTGGGCAAAGGGGTCATATTGAATATATAAGCCGAAGAACAGTGACGTCACATCTTCTTTTCAGTCTTTTAAATTTATTTATTTATTTATTTGATTGGTGTTTTACGCCGTAGTCAAGAATATTTCACTTATACGACGGCGACCAGCATTATGGTGGGAGGAAACCGAGAAGCGCCCGGGGGAAACCCACGACCATCAGCAGGTAGCTGACAGACCTTCCCACGTACGGCAGTCTTTTAAACAATCAGTATGCATGGATGCAGTATTAGATGTTCATATATATTTTGAACGTTTGAAATATAGCAATCCAAGGATTTTGACAAGCGCTCAAAAGAAACGGTAAAGTTATCGGTCCTTAGCGTGTTCCATATGGCCCCAAAAGTCCACCGTAGCAACTCCATCTTTATTTGCATTTTATTCACTGTAAACAACTATACAAAAAGCATGGAAGCAACTTTTGGAATCAGCACGAAAGTGCAACCTTTATTTACAGGTAGTCTATTCTTTTGAGTTAAAACTAAGCGTGTTTTTAGATACAGCCTGAAACAGACGCTTTTCCTTTTTTCTTTATCGCTAGGATATGGTGAAAGAAAACGAGGCTTACAGACAACGCTAAGGGAAAGAAGAACATGGTAAATGCTGACCTTCCTTTTTTGTTTAAATTGCACGAATATTTACACTTTTTCGTCTTTTACGGCGCGAAGAGTGTGTCTAAAACTGAAAAAAGCACAGAACGAATTAGACAGAGGTTGTTATCTAGGTCGGTTTTCGTCCGTCGTGAAATCCTAGACATAAATCACAGAGAAGAAAAAGCAGAGAAGCGAACAAACTATTAGCCAAATTGATTACTTTTTGTGTCGTCTGCTACTTTCCAATTCCGTCGACAATTTCAAAATAAACATGCCAAAAAAAAAAAAAAAAAAAAAAGAAAGAAAGGAGATTCACTTCCCCGCGTGGGTGTAGGTATGTAACAATTTGGGCAACAGGAAAACTTCAACATCCGAGGATTTGAAAAGGACTTAACGCGAGATTGTACGTCATTACACATGATCCGCGACACCTTGGCAACAGCGACGAACTGTGGCAATGGCTGGAGTGGGAATGTTGAATGTATGGCCCAGCGGATCGGGGAGTGTCACGCAAACCCTGGACTCCATTGTCCTTCAATAAAAGATGTCTTTGTGAATCGATACTGGTGCCGGCAAAGAAATACTCCGTCTATCTGATTACTTCGTCCACCTTATAGCCCCAGCATTAGTTTTAATTTCATCCCGCTACGAAATCTCCTTGGATCGTTGAAAGAAAGAGAGAAAAAAAAATCTCCCACCAACACAATTCCCACCAACAAAGGCTAAGCGCTCAGTTCACACGATGATTGGTGAAGGCGATTTACTGCGGAGAAAAATTGTTCTACTTCCTGTCGAGAAGCCAGTGATCTGATTGGATGAAATTCAAGTTACACATCTTAGTCAGCTGATCTGAGATTTAACTGTGCCAATCTCACCTTACTTTATTTCTACCCGTACGTTTGTATCATGAAATTCACTATAATATTTTTGGGCAAATAATTTGTTACAAATAAACAAAAAACAAATAAACAATATCATTACCTTCTCGTTTATCTTATTTTATCTATTTATTTGATTGGTGTTTTACGCCTTTCTCTAGAATATTTCACGTATACTACGACGGTCAGCATTATGATGGGAGGAAACCGGGCAGCTCCCTGGGGAAACCTACGATCATCCGCAGGTTGGTGCTGGACCTGCCCTGTACGGCCGGAGAGGATGCCAGCATAAGCTGGACTTGAACTCACAGCGACCGCATTGGTGAAAGACTCCTGGGTCATTACGCTGCACTAACCAAAAACTGATTCCTTTACAATTATTGTTTTTCTTATGTGAACATTTCTGCTGACAATGTCATAAAACATCAACGTTACTAAAGAAGATTTTCTCATTTACATATCTGATATTTAAAGGGAAATTCCTTTTTATATCATCCGGTCAAAACTCTATGGTGTGTTCCACAAAGGGATATCTGCCGTTAGTAAATTAAAGTTTTAGTTCTGTGGCACTATTAGTCCAAAAAATTAGTTTTTTTTCATTGTAACAGACGTCAAATTGTATGGCTTGACGCCAAAAATATGTGATGAAAACAAGTTTTAATTAGTTGGCTTATTTAGGAAAAGCTGATTCTTTCCAACTCAACCAACATGTGAAATGTAGACAATGTTAAGTCTGAAACATGGCGTAACACCTGAACGCTGTTGACGACATGTCCGGTCACGGTAGTGAGAGCTTAAGCAAGCTTCGTTTATGCTGTATTTCCAGCTTTATATAATGATAGCCTCAAGGGAAGACACTGCGGAGAGCAAATTTGACAATCAAGCACCACTTCACGGAAGCGGAAATCGATATTAATGCTGCCTCCAACACAAAAGAGGACGATGTGCAGTGACCCGCACTTTACGACAATTTATGGGCAAATAAACAGATTGTGTCGTCCGAGAGGACGTTATGTGGTCAATAATTAAAGGCTGGTTTGGTAACCATCGAAATCATCCTACGAAAAAACAGACAATTAGGGATATATCTTTTTTGTCGGAATGTTGAGCATACCTTCACTGATGCTCTTGTTTTGTGTTCCAGATCTGATACTGTGTGCCTCAGCTTACTAACGGACTAGCTGAGTGACTGATTGATTAGTCACAATGAGTGAATTGTCGAATGATTGAGTAACCGTGGCTGATTGTCTGAGCGAGTGTCTGGTCATCCCGAATGGCCTGCCGACTGACGGACTGACCGGCTGACTGACCAGCCGACTGACTGACTGAATGACTGACTGGCTGAATGACTAAATTACTGTCTAGCTGATTGATAAGTCACACTAACTGGATTGCCGTGGCTGATTGTCTGAGTGACTGATCATCCTAAATGACCTGTTGACTGACTGAGTGACTGACTTAACTTGCTCAGTTGCTGGTTAAATGACTGCCTGACTGATTGCCGAATGACTGAGTTACCATGGCTGATTGTCTGAGTGACTGTCTGATCATCCTAAACGACTTGTGGACTGACGGAGTGACTGACTTAACTTGCTCACTGGCTGGCTAAATGACAGCCTGACTGATTGCCGAATGACTGAGTTACCATGGCTGATTGTCTGAGTGACTGTCTGATCATCCTAAACGACCTGTGGACTGACGGAGTGACTGACTTAACTTGCTCACTGGCTGGCTAAATGACAGCCTGACTGATTGCCGAATGACTGAGTTACCATGGCTGATTGTCTGAGTGACTGTCTGATCATTCTAAATGACCTGCGGACTGACTGAGTGACTAGCTGACTGACTACGTGACTATCTAGCTTAGTCAAACAATATATAGAAGGCACTCCAAGAGCGCAAACCTCCGCCACAGTTAAACCCACACATTCCCCTACTACATACAAAGTGACAATATCTTACATTTGTGTCTTATTGCACAATAGTGAGAACCAGTTTGAAAAATTCCTGAATCCGGGTTCAGATTACATGTTTCACCACAATTTAAAAGATGTGATTTGGTTCAGCGCCAAGCTGTGCATACATTTTCCCCCAAATCCGCCTTTAGATTAAGTTTATGACACAGGCAGACACACAAAATAAACACCGGTAAAAATATAGTTGGCGGAGGTTAAAAAAAAACAAAAGACACTGACGCCATCTTGCTTCCAGTAGCGACGTCAGTGGCGACAGAAGGGACACTATTCAAAGCGATATTTGTTCTCTAAGGAATGAAATCAAACATCGTGTTTCACGAAATCGATCGTCCTCTGAAGCTGTGAGTGTACATAATATAACAGTAAATCTTGATGTCTTCTCTCTTGAGTATACAAACAATTTCGGTCTACCCGTCAGTGACTTCAATGAATATTTAAGATGCCTTATCGTTACCTGTTTGCAAGCTGCTATCGTTCAGCGTATAATTAACATTGACAATACGTCCTTTGAAGACGTGAGATCAAACTCAGCTATAAAACTCAATGAGACAAAGTCCTACCTAAATTTAACTCTGCGACACAGGTGTGATTAATATTTGAACAGGTAAGGAATTAAATGGAGACTATCTCCAATATTTCAGTCCGCCTGGGTCAATATTTTATCAAAACTGCCGTCAGGTAAAAACTCGTGCTCTCGGGAGTTCCTGGTTAGAACGACTTTTTGCCCCAAACCAGCGTCACTGCGGGGTGAGTTACGTCGTTATATCAGATTCCACGTCCGACAGCTAGCATAGTTTATTTGGGGGAGAAAACACTGCTGTTACCCAGGACAAAAGAATGGAGTAAGGGTGGGGAGTTTTAGGTCTTCTGACAAAACTGATTTTTAACGCAGCATTACGAGTACCGCTCAGATTAGCCATTGAATCTACAAAAAAAAGTCGTTTCAATACGAAAACTATTTGACAGGACAGAACTTAACGTCTATTGTTTAGATGAATGGAATCTCGAAAATTAACTGCTCAAGGCTGGGATTGAACCAACAATCCGTGAATGTAACTTCTTAAAAAGATGTTTCCCCGCTTTGTGGTATATCCTATGGTATAAACAACTAAATAGTATTCCTATATAAAGGGTTAGCGTTTGTAAGCGATAGTTTTAACACCAGCTAGGGGCCTCCGTGCCTTCCGTGGCCTCCGTGGTAGGCGCACCAGCACAGCACAATGACCCAGGAGCCTACCACCAATGCGGTCTCCGTGAGGTCACGCTGGTTTCTCTCCGGCCGTACGTGGGAAGATCTGACAACAATCTGCTGATGGTCGTGGACTTTTTCGGTTTCCTTTTCACCATAATACTGGCCGCCATCGTATAAGTGAAATATTCTCGAGTGCGGCGTAAAACAAATAAATAAATAAATAACACCAGTTATCCTGACTTGTGCTTCCCTCCAGCTGGAAGGCGTCCAATGATTTATTCATTGATACGCATGGTTGGTGTTTGTACTCCTCATGGCGACTAATTATCGTCTCACTAAGACTACAGCGAAAAGCTTCATGGAAGATGTATGACACAGGAAATCACGAGACAGAACGTGACGTTCACACAATGGGACATTAGATTTGCTTTCTTTTATTTATTTGATTGGAGTTTTACTCACTTACACGACGTCGGCCAGTAGTTTTGTGGCAGGAAGCTGGGTGGAACCAACGACCATCCGCATGTTGCTGGAAGATCTTCCCACGTACAACCAGAGAGGAATCCAGCATGAGCTGGACTTCAACTCACAGCCACCACATGGGTCATTCCATTGCCCTAGCAGGCTAACCACTCGACCACAGTGGCCCTAACAGAATTTAAGTTTGTCACATGTAATATTTCACACAATGAGGCTTTAATTTTGTTTTTTTGTCACAACATTCAAATTAAATTAAATTTATCAATTTTGTTGTAGCATGAATGCCATCACTATATTTAACCCTACAGGTTTTGAGTTTCCTATTCACTTTATGTACACTGAATTCAGAAACTTTCGAAAAAGAAGACTTTGATGCTGAATTTTCCTTTTTCTCACTTGTTACATTTTGGTTGAAGTTTTTCAGTACATCGCAGTGTTATTTTGTCCCATGTTGTCAATTTGTGTCTAGCGCTGTGATCGGTGATGATGTGGAGCGTGACCGCAGGAAAAAAGCAGTCAAATCACTAAAACCAGCGTGGGTCCTAGCAGAACCACATACAAACAAACCATGTCAAATATAGCTTATACATGACCCGTCTATATCATATTTGAACTAAGGAGTTTGTATGCATTGCAGATGTATAATATTAGCTATTCCCCTCTCTCACTAAGCCTCCACTCCAACCCCAGGCCCTTACTCCCCAAGACTTTGGCCCCAAGTACGTACGTTAACAATTTGCTATTCTAATTTATAAAGGCTGTCTTGTTTCATTTGCTTGGTAACAGCTACAAACAGTAATGGTTTAGGATATCCTCTTAGAGATCAACATCCGGTCACATCAATGCCACCATTGCGCCATGTCTTCCTATTACGGATTTTTGAGGCGAAAAGCCTTCTTTATTGACGAGACAAGCGCCGAAGGTCTTGCCTTGTCTCCACATGAATCTTGTGTATTGACTTGGTTTGTTAAGGTGATAAATGTGAAGAAACTATATAGATGTCTTTCCTTAAATATAAAAATGTGCTAGTTCAGTACTAAGAGAGGCCAAGCAGAACTTATAAACTGATATAAAGGTTACCCTATGAAATATAACTAGCACCATGGCTCAAACAAATTTACGATTAATAACACTATTTAGCTCTTATAAGTGAAAAGTCCTCAAAAACAAAATCCTCGGCAGTTTCCGCAAAATTTTCCTGATGTGACGTGAAAATATTCCTGATGTGACGATGAATTAGGCAGATATATGATGTCGAGTAATGCAGTTATACTGGAATGACGTAATGTGCGTTTGACAGTACGACGTCATTTGTCAGTATACGTCTGTGATGCGTGACGTCAAGTGTTGTTGCATGACGTCAGACCGGAAAAAATCGGAAATGATAAAACACCTCCATTTTTGCGTACTATCCTACCAAACTAAGAACAGCAGCCTTAAAATACAATTCGTTTTTTTCACAATTTAAGAAAGCAATTCAGATCCTGATTCTTATCATTTAACTTTGCTTTTAAGACAAAAACGTCTAGACGCTAAAGCAGCTCTTTAAACCCTTTCATCAACAGCTTTCTTTCTAACTTGAAGGTCAATCTACAAACTATCCTGTAAGAAAACGATCACCGAGAACTGCTTTTTTTTGTCTCGCGCATTTTCAGGACACGTGCAACTGGATTTGATCTAAAGCAATAAAAAGTTGCATTAGGAGTTAGCATCAAAATGTCATCCCTGTAAGTGAATCTAACCTTCAAACGGCAAAAAATATCTTTTTATGTAAGTTCACGCGGCCAAAGCACCACCTTTTCTGACAGTGACAATTTTCTCCTTTCAAATGAGGTTGGTACAAACGAACCTTTTTGAGGCCAAAGCCCCACATTCTCCAACAGTGACAATTTCTCGCCATTGAAGCTGACGCTGAAATAGTAAAAGAGAACCTTTTTCGGTAAGTTAACGCGCGAAAAGCAACAGTTTTTATAGTGGGAGGAAATCAGGCAGAACCCGGGGAAAACCCAAGACCATCCGTGGGTTGCTGGTAGGAAGCCACGCTGAGATGGACTCACAACGATCGGATTAGTGAAAACCTGTGCTGCGCTTGCACGCCAGTCACTCGGCAACAGAAGCCCCCGATATGTGCATCATATTGCTATAGTAATAGTAGGTGGCACTGACGTCACTCTTCACTTCTCTGTGCAATTCTTTCATGTTATTTTGAATACGTTCTACGTACAGTGTGGAAATGGGACGCCCCTTTCTGCTGAAATACTCATTTGCATCACATAAGTACAATACCAATGCTATCAATGATTCCATGCAAACAACCTTAAAACTCGTCATTTTGACTATTCCAGGGGTTTACTTTTCAGAATAATTTAGACAGGTCATGATGTTTCATTGTGTATGACAGGCTTGACGACAAGAAAATTGTAGTAGTTGGTATTCCTCACATTCTCTAGCCTCGCAACATATCAGGAGATAAAAATTTTGACAGGTTTTCTGTCGTACTTCTGGGCAAAAAATACTGCTGAAAAACAAAACTATTCACACGATCTAGAAAAAGACATTTGACAGTGAAAATAGGTGCTGGCAATACGAAGAGAAGTGTTCTTACAAAAATAATGCTCATTACACAAATGACACCATGAATTCCTTTGAGTGTGAATGCATATGTATGAGAAGTATTGTCAGACCATTCTTGAAACTGACAAGTGGTTCCTCATCGAATATTGAATCACTGCACGACAATTTGCAGAGGCGTTCTAACGATTCTTTGACCTTGTCATTCAGGAATTGCTGAGAGGCGAATGGAGTTCCATCAAGGTAGTAACAACAGTTTGGGACCTGAAATCCGGTGAAATACGACAAACACCCGGTGAATACCACAGATATCCCGGGAAATACAACATATTGTCGGAGAAATCCTATACTGAATTGGAGACAGTTAAAGTAATGAAAACTCGTGAAAGCCAATTCAGGTCTTTCCCAATTTGGGCCTAAAATCTATGTACTGGTTTGTCCCTTCGGTTTAAGTGTGTAAATGTGATGACAATACTGAACTTTGACTAATTCCATGCCAATTACGTTTAATGCGTATGTGGTTTAACATCAATGAAAGTTGTATTATAACTAATTCTGATTAAGGCATGGTGCCAGGAGGCGTGTAATTTGGTCCCTTTTAATTTATTTATTTTTTATTTGATTGGTGTTTTACGCCGTACTCAAGAATATTTCACTTATACGACGACTGCCAGCATTATGGTGGGAGGAAACCGGACAGAGCCAGGCGGAAACCCACGACCATCCGCAGATTGCTGTCAGGCCTTCCCACGTACGACCGGAGAGGAAGCCAGCATGAGCTGGACTTCAACTCACAGCAACCGCATTGGTGAGAGGCCCGTGGTCATTACGCTGCGCTAGCGCGTTAACCAACTAAGCCACGGAGGCCCCCGTTCCTATTTAAGTATTTACATGAACAGTTAGAATAAGACACCAACGGAGGTAAACTGACAAGAGGCCGTATTTCACTCGTACATGTGAACATTTGCCAGTTCTCACATTTTGCCATTCTCGCCGCTGCTCTGGTGTTACTTCCTTGCTTTAGTCTTTTATACATGTATTCATGATTTGACACTCAAGTTGTGTTAAAAATCATAGTATTTCACAGTTATTTGAGCCTTTTTTTTTAACCCTGACGTGTCCCATATTAAAAGCAATTTTATTTTCAACTTAATTTATTTATTTGCTTGGTGCTTTACGCCGTAATCAAAAATATTTCACTTATTTTGGTATGGGGAAACGGGGCCAAACCCAGGGAAAATCCACAACCATCCGCAGATTGCCAGAAGACCTTCCCTCGTACAAGAGAATAGGAAGCCAGCATCAGCTGGATTTGATCTCACAGCGTCCGTGACCATGAAATAGACAAATGACGCTCCAACGCACACTACGATCATTTCTATTCATGAGCATGCATCAATTTTAACGATAATAAACCTGAACTTTGAAAAACGAGGTTGTCTGCCAATGCCTTCGACGAATCTGCTGTGGCACCTTCTCCAGTTTATTCCCGAGGGTTTAGTTTCCGTCTTAAGCCCGAAGAGGTCATACAAACATCCGCTTATCCGCTGTGTGTTTATCTTTTTTTTGTTACGTTTACATAACCTTGATTTTCATGTACTCTTATGTATTTATAAAAGTAGTTTTTAACCCCGCAAGGTTTTAAAGAAGTATTCTAGTTTCCAGTGCAACATAAAGGACGTTAAGAGATTATACAAGGCAAGCCATTAATAGGAAACAAAATTGACACCATGGATCAAAAATATATATAATATAAAAGACTAGAGCATGGAGAGTCAACCTACAAACAGAGCGGTGATGACATTATGATAATAAACCTTCCGAACTGTCAATGAAGAGCACAGAATTGACCAATCATAAGTAGTATTGCTGCAAGCAGGCCAACAAGAAGTCCCACACATTGGCTAAAGGTGTTCAATTTTTCTGTGACGTCATGATGTCACAACTGCTTTCACCCGGCATGGAATGAAAAGCAACGTTGTGACAAGAACGATTGTTGGGCATCGGATGCGTTTGATCTATCAACGGGGAACTCGTAAAACTCCTTCCCGTCTGAATCAAGACGGTTCAGTGCTGTAAACGCATTTGTTATTTCCTTTATTACATCACAGTTATCGGTGTACGTGTGCTTCTATAACATATATGAAGTACATATAACGTCACAGAAGAAAACGATGCCTTCTATTGTCATTTGGACTTTCTGTGCAGCTCGTCCTCGAGTTTCCCATTGACAAATGGTCACACATATTATCACACGTATGGTGTATATATGTATAACTACGTATATTTATTGGTTATACCGTTTTCTTGATGCGACATAGCATGATGCGCATATGACGTCATCTATGGCGTCTTTCGAGGTACAACCATCAAAGACAAAAGAAAAATTGATAGCCTTCAGTTATTATTTAGGAAAGCAATCTACACTGTCTCGTTGCTTATTATTTAATCCTTCTTTTAATACGCAAAGGCTTTGTACTATGAATACCTTTTTAAGCATAAAGTCTATATAAAGTGACATAAATCGTTTCCCTTGGATTCGCCTCCCGTTACAGAATGTCATCCTGGCGCTGGACCTATAGTAAATGGTTTTTAAAACAATAACCCAGAAACAGAATATGGAATGGAAATACGTCCAGTTCAGTCCACCTTGAGACTGGCCTGGTTTACACGAGCAGAAAAGAAATGCTGCCTTAAAATATTGATAAGGAGAGGGTTGTTTCTAATGCACATGAAAGGGATTACTTCGCAGCTGGATAGGCTTATGCGCACAGAAAAGAACGCTAGTCCCGCGTTTCCAGTGTGTTCATCGGTGACGTCATTTTCGAACATTTCCGACCATTGACGGAAAATATGCATAACTTAGAGGGGTTATTAAAAGATATAAAATATGCCTTAAAATGAAAAAAACATATTTTTGGCACAACTTCCATCATTTCCACTAAAAACCAAATCTTAGCTAGAGATAATATCCATGCATCCATCAAGAAGCTGGAACTTGAGGGCATATTTAGGCAATCGCCATTGTTTTCAATTTCAATGCTGTAACATGGTCATATTAACGCACCACATGAAATAGTATTCGTCTCATTTGAGAATTAATGTCAAATATTGTCCAGGGAAAAAACCCCATCTGCAATAAAAAGATTTGAATTTCAAACTTTTGGAGAGGTTAAGTCGGTACACACGGCTTAAGCCAGCTTTAGGAGTGCACACGCTGATGATTTATGATATGTTAAGTCGGTTATTGTTTCCAGTCACGGTAATAAAGTATTGTTTACGACACCAGTTCTCATTTCCGGCGGAGACAGCTGAGGAGGATGGGCTGTAAACACGTTCCGTCAAAGTTAATATGTCTGTCTAATTATGTCATAAATCCGGCTGATTTTACTACAGGATCTGTAGGCCGAACTAATCATACCGTAGTGAGTGGCCTGTTTTGGAGGACGTAATTTGCTTTGAACGCGCCGAGCTAAAACTGGAAGGAAATTTGGCATTTTACTTCAGAACCTTCGCCTATGAATTCTACATGTATTTTTTAACTTAGTCATTTATTTATTTGATTGGTGTTTTACGTATTTTACTTATACGACGGCGGCCAGCATTATGATGGGAGGAAACCAGTTAGAACCCGTGGAAACCCATGACAATCTGCAGGTTAATGGCAGGCCTCCCATGCACGGCCTGAGAGGGAGCCAGCATGAGCTGAACTTGAACTCAAAGGTATTGCATTGGTGAGAGGCTTCCGAGTTATTACTCTGCGCTAACCAACTGAGCCACGAAGGACCCCCCGAAATCTTTCTGATGGCAGTCCAAGCATCAAGTCCTACATCTGACAACACCTACGGTGCACTTTTCAAAAGGGTGGGTGGGGGAGGGGAGAGTGGGTAGGGGTGGATGGAAATCCGGCTTCACTATTCGCATGTAATTTATATTTCAGATATAAGGTTGACTTAAGTCCTATCCTTCATTTAAGAAATTCTGAATTTTAGGCCCCTTCTCGTTGTAACGAAGTTTCTTTAGCGTTGGGTGTTGAAATGGTTGATCCGCCATTAAATCAGGAGAACTTCGCTTAATAATTAGATGAAGAAACTGTCAACTTCTCAAGCGCTAAACGTCTTTGGAGCTATAAAAAGGAATAAAGTCGGTTTCACTCTTGACAATTTTGTCCTAAATTCGTTCTATGATCGGTTATTGACAGTTTCTCGGCATAAGAATCCATTCATAAATCTCTTTTAATTCCGTTATTCATCGTGACCATAATCCCTGATATTTTTGTTGAGACGAAGACGAGAAGACAAGCGATAAATGATGATTTTAAGTGATTTCACAAAAGTACGCGGTTTCACTTATGCACTTTAATTCGGTCAATAACCTTTCCATTTTCACATAAATGTCAATGTCATCAGGCCAAGCGCGGAACAGTTTATGTTAAATATGGGTTTCACGTACAGCTAGAAGTTACAAATGATATATTCATCGTTTCAAACACCCAAAATCCTCGCAAGGAGCAGGAGGTGATAAATAACCTGGAGTTTAATAGACGAAATGCTGATTTTGCCGATTCCTAAAGGTTGCAGGAGTATTGAAACTACTAGTATCATATCTGAAAGCTAGACACATTCTGATTACTCTTTCACACAGAATTTCTTACCCAAAAGCTATGTTTTTAAAATTTTTATGCTAAAATCATCTTCATTGCCTATCTCACCTCGGCTAAAATCGGATGAATTCGGACGAGTTTAACCCGGTCGAGAATTATCAGGGCCGGAGCGTTCGAGGATTGCAGATTTAGGGACAGTGCTGTGAGACCAAAAGTTACCATATAAGTAAATCGGAAATTAATTGTGGACTGTGGCGCCATCTAGCGGCATATTTAATTGATAATTAATACCGGGTAGTCACTGTGTTTATTACTTTGTGCACAATACCAGTGTAAGTCATAATTATGGAGCACAATGCTTCAACGTAAATATAAATAGTTATTAGAAAACGTTTAATGAAATAAACACCCCAGAGGAAAATAGGCCCATGCTTACGCAGGACCAGATCGGTTGAACGACTGTGTAGTGAATCTGACAGACACAGTACACCTTCTTTACATATATTTGAAATTATAGCTTCTGTTCACCGAATTATAAAAATGGGAACTATTTCATGTTTTCAATCGTATTTTCCTACACTGGAGATTTTATGTCACATATTCAATCGTATTTTCCTACACTTGAGATGTCACATATTCAATCGTATTTTCTTATACCGGAGATTTTATGTCACATATTCAATCGTATTTTCCTACACTTGAGATTTTATGTCATATATTCAATCGCATTTTCCTACTCTTGAGATTTTATGTCACATATTCAATCGTATTTTCCTACACTGGAGATTTTATGTCACATATTCAATTGTATTTTCTTATACTGGAGATTTTATGTCACATATTCAATCGTATTTTCTTATACTGGAGATTTTATGTCACATATTCAATCGTATTTTCCTACACTTGAGATTTTATGTCATATATTCAATCGCATTTTCCTACTCTTGAGATTTTATGTCACATATTCAATCGTATTTTCCTACACTGGAGATTTTATGTCACATATTCAATTGTATTTTCTTATACTGGAGATTTTATGTCACATATTCAATCGTATTTTCTTATACTGGAGATTTTATGTCATAGATTCAATCGTATTTTCCTACACTTGAGATTTTATGTCACATATTCAATCGTATTTTCCTACACTGGAGATTTTACGTCACATATTTAATCGTATTTTCCTATACTTGAGATTTAATGTCACATATTCAATCGTATTTTCCTACACTGGAGATTTTATGTCATATATTCAATCGTATTTTCCTACACTGGAGATTTTATGTCACATATTCAATCATATTTTCCTACACTTGAGGTTTTATGTCACATATTCAATCGTATTTTCTTATACTGGAGATTTTATGTCACATATTCAATCGTATTTTCCTATACTGGAGATTTTATGTCATATATTCAATCGCATTTTCCTACTCTTGAGATTTTATGTCACATATTCAATCGTATTTTCCTACACTTGAGATTTTATGTCACATATTCAATCGTATTTTCTTATACTGGAGATTTTATGTCACATATTCAATCGTATTTTCTTATACTGGAGATTTTATGTCACATATTCAATCGTATTTTCCTATACTGGAGATTTTATGTCACATATTCAATCGTATTTTCCTACACTTGAGATTTTATGTCACATATTAAATCGTATTTTCCTACACTTGAGATTTTATGTCACATATTAAATCGTATTTTCCCACACTTGAGATTTTATGTCAAATATTCAACCGTATTTCCCTACACTTGAAGTTTTATGTCACATATTCAATCGTATTTTCCTACACCGGAGATTTTGTTAACATTTTGATGTAATCCGAACAACCCCTTGACTTCTCGTTGCCTCCGTCATTATACATCGTGGTAGGTTTTACTACCTTTATGAGCAACATGGCGTCCTTAAAAACAAGATAGTGAACAGGCTGTTAACTGTATGTACTTGCCAGTTTAGTCAAACAAAGCTGATGCAAGCGTAAAAACAAAATCACAAAGAGATAAGTGTTCTGCCATTCAGAAGTTTTATGGTAATCAATTTTCCTGTTTTCGTGTTCTTTTTTTCTCCTTCATTCTGTCTTGGATTCCGGAATTTTAGAGTAACCGTGGAGATGGATTGAAAGATGGCATAAATCTTTGATGATGTAAAAATATTGTGTGTATACATGCATCTGCCAAGAGAAAAACAAAGAGGAAAGCTGTGACTATAGACAGCTCTAACTTCAGATGACCTTAGAACCGCTGTGGAGCCCCTGTCAGTCAAATCCCCATATTTTTGCATGGCTAAAAATGGGTGTTCCGGGCGTTATGTGAATTGCGTCAACCTAAGCTTAGTCTTGTTGCATTTACCGCAAAAATCCACTCCTGAAGAAATGAAATTTATTTTTTTATACGAAACAGCAGAATACTGAAGTTTAGGCGTGTGTCAGCCATGATGGAAATTGATGACTTGTGAGTATATATGTAAGATTGATGGAGAGATTTTCTGATGTTTTGAGAGTTGTGCTCACTCCACGACTCACCTGTTGATTGTGGACTATCGCCGATTGATTTCTTCAAGGATGGGTGAATTGATTAACTGACTGACGATACGACAGAGAGATTTTCTTACTCACTGTCTGAATGCTTGACTTATTAATTGATTGGTTGACCCGAGTTAAGAACGGGTGGATTGAGTATCCTAGTGACGGACGGATTGACTTAATCACTGACTGATTTAAGTGAGCTGAATAACGGACTAAGTCACAGGCGGATTAACTGATTATTTGATTTCATTTTGTAATTTATTTGTTTGGTTAGTGTATCATGCCACATTAAAGATTATTTCACTTATACGATGCGGCGGCTGACTGTTTGGTTGACTAAATATAACACGTAAATTATACAGAACTTTAAATAATATTTAAGAATTACTCTTCGTGTATACTGTATTTCACAATAAAAACACTTTCAGAAGCACATCAAGGCCTTAAAACGATGCCAATACTTTTTTCTAATACAAAATTAACATCACTACACTGGGAATATAAAGTGGAGAAATCATTCAAAATCAAGCAAAATGTGTCACCTGAAAAACGATAAATTTTATCAGTGAAATACAGTGATCTACAGGATGAAACGGGTCACCCTGTGTTAGCCTGTACCACATGTCTCCATGAGCACCAAACATGGCCGACATTGCACACAATGACCTCGATCTCCTGAACCTCAAAATTCTGAAGAGCTGCTTTAATCAGCTGTTAATCGGAAAACAGTTTTTAATCTTGCATCCCTATATAGATCTAGTCAAGGGCATTCTCTATACCTCTTAGCACTGTTACTGCTGTGGAAAATAAATAGCTGCACAGTGTGTAATCGGACGATTATTTCTCGCGCGTAACGAGATCAGAGCACGCGACTTGATGTATGGCGGAATCGACAGGACATGACTCGACGAAATGAGGCGAAAAATGCCGATAATTGACGAGCGTGTCAGACACTCTGATCACAAGTGTTTCACGGTCACACTCAATAAAATAAGTATTAAATTAACTTGTGTAAAGTGTATTCACAGACAGGATATAAGCTTTTGGTTTTGACGGATTTATGGACGAAAATAGACCGCTGTTCCGAACACCACCGATAAACGCCGAAAGTTGCCGGTCAAGATTGGGAAGCCATGGAAATCGTTAGCTCATTTAATTATGATTTACTCCATGAAACCTTCTCTGCTCCTTTAATTCTTTAGACGTCTTTGCAAGATGAAAAAAAAAGAAAAAAAAAAAAACACGGTTAATGAAAATGATGGACAAAATGGAGATATACACAAAGGAAATACAGGGACCTGTACCAACCCAAATAGCTTGGAAATCATATAATAATCTTGTGAAATGAAAAGTTAAACAAATTCTATTTTATAATGCATATCTAATTCCAGATAAATGCTTTATAGACAGAATGATATTCAGCTCAAAAGATGAAATGGTCTTGGGAGCAGATTTATTTTATGCTGTGAACGTTTTCAACAGTGCCGTGTTTTCCCTCAACTATAAATCATTCCCTAGTGTGTTCGACAATTCTTTAATATAAATTTACATTTCCATATTTCCGATATTTTCATTCAAATTTTTATCTTCATGTGAAAAGGGGAGTCTTCGTTGGCCGACAGTATCACGCGCCCTGTTCGAATTCAGCTCCCGTTGCATCGGCTTCAAGTTTAGGTCAAATTCTGCACTTTCATAATAAAGAAAATACTTTATAGGAGTGTGATTGACCTGACAGACAAATCAAGTCAATATGAGTATTTATGAGTATTTATTGCTAAAAATAGCCAGGTTTTTCGAATTAACGAGGGGCAATGCTGCATGACTCACAGGTGCTCCAAATTCCTCTATACAGAAGACATAAGCCATATAACTAGCAGGACTTGGGGTAGATCCACAAAATCCCTCATAAACCAAGAACCTATCAGCTTCGGAAATCAAATTAACCAATATCAATGAAGAACCATAAGGAGATATGTTTAATTAGCAAAAGAACGATATTTGAAGATTTCGCCGACCAAACCTCAAATAGCATGGGCACTGGAATTAATCACGCGACGCGCTATTTTTAGCACGTGGAGCCAGGAACGGCTATTGTCCCAAAGCAATTGTTGAAATCCTCTTAGTTCTCTCAATTTCTATTGATTTAATAACCCGCGCGAGAGGATTCCGATTGAAATACCAAAGACGGGCCAGTATTAATTATCAATGTTATATGATAGCGTCTCTGCGGGGGCGATAGTCTAAACACCTGTAGCAACATATGTATATTTTCATTGTTGTATGCGACAATCAGAAGTACAATCATTACAAAAGCATCAATAATATATTTAGATGTCAACAAGCCGGCGGGGGCGAAAGAAATTAACTCAGACATGATCCGAAACAAGGGTCAGTATAGCTGTAGGTCAACTCGGTCGCCACTGAGTGTAAGGACACAACTGATGTGATGCTAAGGACAGGCGCCCACACAAACAGCCTGTACAAGCCAATTCTGTAATCTAGGTACCGGTACTTTGAACTGAACTAGAACAACACGATGTTCACCGCATATCCGTCATTCTTTAGAATCTTGTCTAATAGTATCCTATAAAAGTTAAAGGATTTCTCGGTGTGCTAGATGATTTCTCTCATAAATCTAGATTATGGTTCAAAGAGAAATGTATATTCTGTATTCAGCTACAATGTTAAAAACGAACAAAAAATGACTGACTGATTGATTGATCGATTGATTTCATCGGTTAGATTGTTTATACACTGATCGATTAGAGGATGAATTCACCTGTGGCCAAATTCATTAAGAATTTGTAGAATTATGAATGAAAAATTTGTGGATTTCCGCACTCTTTCCTTTCCTGTTGCCTAGGTGACAATACGCGATCCACAACGGCCCTGTGACCCTTTTACGTAACGTAGCGTTCGTTTCAGACTAAGCTTTCTTTTAAAAATATGTTGTGCATATTCGTACGTCACGCGTGGGAAAGTTCGTGAGTAACTTGCCAAAGGTGGGTGGTTTACTTCGCCCATAACCCTAACCGCCATCATATAAGAAAAAGAGCATGGTATTAAATCAAGAAATAAAAATTGATGGCTGACCCTTCAATTTATTGGACAGTATGCCTAAAGTCATTTCTGGTATAAAATGAATTCAGCAACTGATAATCTGAAAATTGAAACTGTATGAGTAAAGTATAGTTTTACTGGGCCTTTACAGTCTTTGTAGTCATGTTCTTTATCATCAGAAGAATTCCCTCTCGACAGTGTCACAGTATATTTCTCAGACCTTTAAATTGAATAATTTGCAGCTTTAAAACAACGAGAATGTTTTGAACACCCTTTGTTACATTTTTTAATAACCCAAAAAATACTTATTTAAGTGTGAACATTGGCTTGGTGTCTAGGTTTGCAAATGTACGGCACGTGGAGGCACGTCAGGGGCACATGATGCACGTGGAAGACACGTGGCCTTTAAACCAGCCAAAGTTATTATTTTCACTGATGAACAACTTCTCTACCTCCTTTCTAGAGAGTCATTCCTTTTCAACGGATCTCGTAACACACGTTTATTTCGTCACGACTGGAATCCCCGTTTATATCTGCAAAAAGGATATCTCATTTATGTTACCTTGGTGAACAAATCCCGTGAGGGTGTATCAGTATGGCCTATCATAGTCAGGTACATTCCAGTTACACGAAACGAAAGCTACTTTAATAAATTATTTATAAGGTTTTTAAGACTTTTCGTGAAAGCAATCAGATGATCAGGGTGTGTTCCTTTTCAATCCAGAAGCGAATGGAAAAACGCCGAATCAAACCGTCCATTTAATCACGTACATCCTTAGGGAATACACCAATGAAATTTGCCGACACATCACGGTGGTTATCCACACAGATCGTTCGTTATATATCAGATACTCTCCAACTACCACTTCAAAGTGAGCTGCACGAAGTGTCATGCCACACTGTCAGTCTACACCAGGAACGAAATGAATGATAATGTGTTTCAGACGCAGTAAGACATGCCGAATAAGGGTAGCGAGAAGTGTAATAGCTATCTAGTGTCCGTTTTCCCCAGCAATCGCCTGTCGTAACTTCCATGACGACACGTGGTGAAGAGATACGTCAGCATGATAATTGCGTTAGACGTAACGTTGTGAAACAGGTCCCAGTTAATTACGAATACCGGTATAGAAAGAGTTATTGCAGACGACGAACAAACCTAACATGCGAATATAACAGGTAGCTGACTGAAAAGAAGCAAAACTATAAGGACTCAACCACATTGGCTCGCACTTATGACTTATGGGCTCGAATATAACTACAGTATAGTTTAGAGTGGTGCCAATTTCGGGGCCTTAGAGGTGGTTAGCTACATGCCAGCGCGGCGCAAGGCGCTCGCTAATGCCGTCGCTGTGCTCATGTGGGTTCTACCCTCGGGATCTGTCCGGGTCCCTCCCCCCATAATGCTAGCTGAGGGCGTGTAATTGAAATATTCTTTGCGTACGGCGTAATACACCAATCAAATAAATAAATAAATAAATAAATACCAATCAAATAAATAAATTACTAACTCACTTCGTGCACCCATCAAATCTGACTGCTATTAGAAATTTATGAATACGTCGTTAAAGAAAAGTTGAAAAAAATTAAATGTTGGGCACACACAAGACAGCTGTACGAATATGGTGTAGTGTCAAACACAAGCTGTTCCCAATCATTTTATAGTTGTGATTTCTTCACCTGTCGCACAGAACTTTCGAAAAATTAGGAATCACATTGAAAGATGTCGAAATGAAATATTTAACTAGCAAAGGCAAGTTATGTAATAACTGATTGATTTCCGGGCACTTTTCGAACATTTTTGTGTCATCAATGGCCTGAGGCAACGATTGGTTAACAAGGCCAGCCAATGAGAATCCGTTCTCGGGGAAACGTGAAAACCAGAAATCAATACGAAAACGAACAAGTGCTTAGTCGTCTTAGAAGATGCGAAGCTAGCGCAAAGTGTCTGTCAATAAGTGGACCATTACTTAAGTCAATAAATGTCAATTATATCGGCTGTGTGAAAACCTTACCCGGCTGACGAACTATTCACTGGGTTTAAAGACCAGGTTCTAATTGAAAACTTTGCTTCGAAGACGTGTATGTGGTAATTTGGTGCTGTAAAATACACATCTTCACGCTTTCACACAATATATTTACGGGTCAGTTATTTTGTAGCGCTGTTTTCCGTTGCCGGTATTATAACCGGTTCCATACTTATATAAATGTTCACTTTGAGGAATTGGCGTGGAAGGGTGAAATCAGAGCCATGTTTTCAGTTCTCTATGACTCGGTAGACACGAGTCTCAATAGCAAGAGGCGTTCTTCTCGTCGCGGCCTGAACACTAAGGGTCACATGTTCAAATCCAGCTCCTGCTGGCTTGGCAGGGCCTTTTTATAGAGAGGTAGTTTAGTCAAACATTGCTGCTTCTTCCAGCCATAAAACTCGTCGCTATCGTGTAAAAATTTCTTAAGTATGGCGTTTAACAACAATGATAAATGATATACTATATGCAACTTAACCGGCGTGAACAGGTTATAATGGAAAATTATAATGATTTAATGAGAAAATAATAGCACCGAAATGTGGATCATAAAGCCCATCTTAAAATCTAGACACGTACTGCACTTTTCTTATCAAAAAATCATTTAAAAATGAGCAGACACATGCATGGTCTTTCTGGTGGCCCTCACTTCATTGGTCTTTGTTTATTTCTCTTTAGTAGATATCGATGTTTTTATTATTCACCTTACGCTGCTGGAAATAGCTTGGACTTTCTACCAATTGCTATACGAGTAAGACCGCAGTACGCATGCGTAAGCGATATGACAATAAGGCTATAAACTCAGGCATACTGTTGACTTAAGACAACTTTAACGAAAACACACGTACAGGGCAATGTCTGCTAGCAGATCATCTTTGGATCTGTCCAACTCTGCAGACAAATACTACATACCAGAAGCGTATTGATTTTCACTTCCGGTGTGCGATAAGTACTATTTGCTCATGTGTATGTTACAATGTACCGATCCCGACCAAGGCAAACAGCTCAAAGAAACTTATTCACACAGATGCTATTTGAAAAGAAGATACATAAATGACAGTCTATTTAAAGAAAGTTTGTCGAAGTGTCCATTTTTATTCTTTAAATAAGGAAATGTGTTTGTTACAGGTGGTCGGCGGTTTTATACGGGTTTTCTCCGGTTATCAGAGTTCATAAATCGGACGATCGTCGTCCATATGCATTGACAAGTTAAACCACAAGCAAATAACTAAACAACAAATTTTGTTTCTGAGCATATATAAGACTTTGAGTTCGCTTCGAATTTTAGATTGGTTTTAATTTAACACCTTATTTCATTGTTGGGAGGTTGTTGAAGGTGGTTAGCGACTCAATGATCACGGAGCCTCTCACCAATCCTGCTGCTGTGTGTTCAAGTCCAGCTAATGCTGACCTCCTCTCCGGCCGTATACGTGGGAAGGTCATACAGCAACCGTACATTTGGCCGTGGCTTTCCGCCGGGCCCTGCCCGGTTTCCTCCTACCATAATGCTGACCGGCGTCGTATGAGCGAAATATGCTTGAGTATAAATAATCTGTTCCATTGTTTTATTACGCCACACTTCAGAATTTTTGTGGTCAGTTTTATGGGTAGGGGAAACCGGAGTACTCATGTATATACGCACATTTCCACACAAAAGAAAACCATTTCATTTTTCCAAATGTTACAAATATGCCCATCACGAAGAGAACACCTCATATTCACCCAAAAGTATCACTTATCATCAGTGACGGAACGATCTATTCTAGAGACCACGACCCAAAGACAACCTGGCACATCCGCCCAAACGTACCACTTATCATCAGTGACAGAAGGAACTATTCTAAAGATCATCATCTAAAGATTGTTGGCGTATCCGCCCAAACGTATCACTTATCATCAGTGACAGAAGGAACTATTCTAAAGATCATCATCTAAAGATTGTTGACGTATCCGCCCAAACGTATCACTTATCATCAGTGACAGAAGGAACTATTCTAAAGATCATCATCTAAAGATTGTTGGCGTATCCGCCCAAACGCATCACTTATCATCAGTGACTAAATTAATCTTTCCACAAAAGAAATCATTATGTGAAGATTAAATGACCGTTTAACTTTTTTAGACAATCCTCAAAACTTCAAAGAACATCCACTGATATTGATCTGCTTTGTGATGTTTTAAAATACGCCCTGCTCCTAAACGCTTCATTATTTTGGGAAACCCAGAATTCCCTCAAGTATTCAAGTGGACTGACGGAGACAGACTGGTTTCCGACATTACGACCAAAGGTGAATTCCTACCACATGATGCTTAAGGTTAACTAACTTTATATTTCATAATGTCGAACACAAGAAAGTCCGTGTTCCGGAAAATACTTCCAAAAAATGACTGTTTCAGCTCATTGTTTTTGTTCACACCCTATGTATTTGCGGACGAGATCGCGAGAGTTTATTCGCCAGCACTAAGTTATCCCGCTTTCCGTGTAACACAATACAGGGGTATAACGCGAACATGGTCAGGCACCATGCGAACACGGCCAGGTGTTATTTCTGCATTCATTGCACCATGCGTCCCATTTCGAACTGTCCTAATGTAAAGACAAGCCAGGCCCAAGATTCTAATTATGGACTAAGAGTATTCTAGGCTGGGTCTCTTCGATCTCTTTTCATTAGATTTATTAGAGTTGATGACAACCCCTATTACGCATTTTGAGTAATTTTGGATCAGCGACGTCTTATACGAAAAAAAATGACCCCAATGCATTTTTTACTTCATGCTGATTAAGCCATGATGCTCGAGCGCGTTTAAATTGCTACTTTTTAAACGTTTTCATGAAGAGTCATAAAGGAACTGTAACTAGGGGAGACTAAAACTCCATACACGACAGCCTAAGACGTAAAAAAACGCAATATGTCGTTTGAAGCTGGTCCCTGCCGCCAATTAGCACACAACTCATTTGCGTACACATATCTTGTCTAACACTTCCGACCCGAGTCAACCGTTAAATTGAAATGAGTCGCATGAGATATATAACCTAGGCCTTCAAAACGGAACATTTGACACAACTTTCTTTATTTGTCACAAAACCATTATCTTCGTTTTACTGTGCCTTTGCATGTATTCTTTCGCCACAGTCGAAATGTACAACACTTCAACTCTTAATGATTTACACTTTTAAAAGTCTGCCTATTTTTCTTTGCCTTGTGTAAATATAAATCTTCCACATGGGTATTTAATTTCTACAACACAACCAAACCGAAGTATTTTAAACAGATAGAAACGATTCTGTTCAATTGATTTCGTATTATTAGAAGCCATACCAGGACCAAAGTTGATACTGATACCGAGGTAAATTCATATTTCGGATGCGCATAGCCCGGAAAAGAGTTATGACAGAAAAGTGGAAGTGACGCCCTCTGTGTACATCCGGGCATGGGAAGCAGACATTTGACACCATTCATACCTCCCTCGCGAAAGAACTAATTTAAGGGAGTGAACCGCCAGAAATGGTGACAGACGAATTAACTTTCACACAGGCAAATCCCTTTGGTTCGGTTAGACAGCTAGTCTTCATTTAAGCCTGAGAAATTCGATTAGACGAGATTGGGACGATGTCACTTCCAAAGAGAGTCGGGTCTAAAAGACTCGAGCCGTAACCGAATTTCTCCCCTATGATGTTACAGTAATTGAAAACTGGTCTGACGCAAGATCGCAGTTGTATTTTTGCCTGAATAGCGATATATTAAAACAGCAATAAAATAATTACTACAAAAAAAGAAAGAGAGTGAAATATCCAGTGCAACCAATTACCCACACTCCATTTGAGGAAGATTGAAATGAATTCAAAGAGGTATTAAAACGCGACGATAAATTGCAAACTGCAAATGCCACTTGGCTTAATTCGTTCAATTTTATTCCTCCATTACACGTTCGAATATGTCGACATAAAGAAATAGTGAATGACAATTTGAGCAAAACAGCACGATCAACCTGAAAAACTATCTCTCAATAAAAGACGGTTAGTAAATAAAAAAGCACTTACCTCTCATTCTATACTCTTCAAAATCCATGCTTAGTGGTATGCCTTTAGGATTCGCACCAATACACACTGGGATGAGACTATACTGACGTACCCTTGAACTCTGTTACAGTGATAGAGGATGAAGGCTCGCGGCAATGCTACAGACTAACAGCTTGTTACAATGTTAGATGAAGGCTAGCGGTATTGTTACAGATTGACAGCTTGTTACAATGTCACGTGGTCACAGCCGCTCTCTGTTCTGTAACGCCACAGATCTACAGTGTTGTGAAGAAACGTCTTCAAGGAAGTCGAACTTACAGCATTAGGTAGCAACGGTTTTCGTTCTTCCAAAACAGTAGTATGATGTGTATTAGAGGCAACTCGATCTTCCCATATTACCAAAGGTCAGAATGACTTGCTCTAGTGAATAAAGAGAATTTCAGAGACATCAAGTCCGAACATCTGTGATTCTAGGAAATGCTAGACTTATCGTGAAGTCCAGGGTGTTATACGTCCTTAGTCAGTGGCGACAGGCTCATCTGGAAAAAAGAGAAAAAAATTCAAACTGTATTTCAATGATTTCCAAATGAATGATGACCACTGCTCAACTAAGAACTCAAACTAAAAAAATTGAGCTGTGAAATAATTCTTATTGTTACGGAGTTATTTTCACAAATTGATTTTTAATTTAAGTGAAAAATTGAAACTTGATTTGAATGCTTATTTTTGGACCTGTGACATTGCCATTTAGAATACATGACAAGTTTTATGCCAAAAGACAAATGTTTTCCAAATTCAACCTGGTGTCTGAACTCTGTATCATCATTGGGAATTTAAATCTGAACTTAAGTCAGAATTGGCCGTGTCCTTGCACTGGACTTTCTATTCAGGCTAGGAAGATTCATGATGACCGAGTTCACAGGTCTGACCGAACACGGCATCGAACCCGCGATTTCCTAACTACCAGACGCGCCCTGTACGTCATACATCATGAACACATTGCAGCATACGTACTGACAGGTAGATATACAAATGATCAAACTAAACAGAAAGACAAAGCAATCAAAAAATAAAAATTCGCACAATGAATGGATGAAGCAAAACACAGGTTGATTTTCCACGCACTGATCAAATGACATGGGCCATAAATCTGTATACAGGAGATAACGATCAAGCATTTCACAAACAGTTACTTAGTTTGACGGATCAACAATAATCAGTCAATGAAAAAAAATCGTGAAATACAAGTAGGAGGAACAAAGCCATACGTTCTTTGATGTTTAGCGCCTGCTCGCCAGTATCTACCTGAGCTTCCGGTACCGGAGTATCACGTGACTAATTGGATTATCTCGCGAGAGAAACCTGATACTGCTGTTGATCGCATGGCTGTCAGGACAGACGAACACGCGACAGACAATGCCCATGACTTATTGAGACGTTCCCTCTTCATGTTTTTTGAAGTACAATGACTTTCACCACACACAAAATGATTTACAGAACAATTTACGTTTTTAAAATGATCCCCTTTTCTGGACTGATACGCTTTATATTCATTTATTTCTGCGTTCTATTTATTTATTTATCTGACTCTAGAATTTTTGACCTAGACAGTGTCTGACAGTTTTGTGGGTAGAGGAACTGGACCTCATCTCTGGTTTGTTGGGAATTAATTCATTACTTCTTGTGCTTTTTTCATTTGCTTATTGATTGGTGTTTAACGCCTACTCTGCTGTCGGTCATTTTTTTAAATGGGTCGGGTAAACCAGCATCTCTCAGTAAATTTGGACATAAAAACCGTCTTGATTCTAAAAGGACGCAGTCGTGAGAAATACCACTTTCTATACTCTGTTTTTGATGTTTTTTTCCCCAGCAGGTTTGTAGTTTATAGCGGACAGAAACAAAGTGGTTCATCCGGGAATAAAAAATAGGACTAATTTTAACAATGTTTTTTCACATTATCTTTCAAGGAAAAATATGTGATAAAGAAAAAGACGCGGTTTTGGCAGACATTTTAAAGTTCTTAGTAAGCCTTGTATATTTCTGTCGGAAATCTGTCGATCAATTAAGAATACACAACTACACATAAATACGTGAATCGCGAAAAGATAAAATACACTCGCCTAAAGCAAGTCGGACGCTCTGGTTCTTTACAACACTTTGTGCTTTAAGACTTGTTGCCTTTATTCAAGTGAAGACTGAGTGACTTTTAATTGTATTTTGGATAATCGGTCTGATTAAAATAGGCCAGCTTATCTGCAGTAGTCTGTAGTACAAGGCCATGTCCCTACAACAGAGTTTAGGAGAAACGTTGTAGGAATGGCGTTCAGCAATGTTTCTTGGCACCGTTATACGTCGCCCATGGCAACTTAAATAGGAAATTCAGATTTACCGGTACTCGAAGATAGCAAATGTTCTTGACGCAGTTTTGTCAAACCCGTCGCTGGGCCCATATTATCAAAAGTCTTAGGACTTACGTCAAAAATTCGAACACAGCTGCAATTAAAATGTTTCGCTGTAGGGCATTTAACATTTATACACTTATTCTTGGCTGCAGAGCCACGCATAGTTTAAGCTTTTACCCATTCAGCGTTTTGTTTCTCAGCACGTGTAATTTATAAATAAATCTAGACCAATGGAGGGTAGCAAACTGCAAGTATGGTTATCGACGAGCATGTTTGTTACTTTTAATGCATTTACATGAAGAGTGAAAACCCGTACACAGGTAAACAGGCGAAAGTCTGTATTTCGCCGGTCACGTGTGAGCATATTGCCAGCTAACATCTGTTGTTTCATGCAGCCGTCTGTTATATTACTGTATTACATGTTACATGTTACTAATATGCAATATATGCATATTAGTAACATGCATATACAAGCATATTCAACTGATGTTCATTCAATTATGATTAATTGCTAAAACACTTTATCCTAACAAATACTGAAGGCAAAGTAGAACCACTGACTGCTGAAACCCATGGGAAACAGAGTCACAAGACAAAACAATAGCGCAAAAACAACGACAAGAAACGCTGTGAGCAACAGACGATCGGTATAGCGTTTCTATCTAGGCCAGTAACACAATGGCCAGTAAGCTGACGATGTCTTAATGTGTAGCGGGTCTTAACCGAATAGAGCTTTCGTCAATGGTCGGACTGATGAAGCAAATAGTTAAGCTGTAAGCTGGATGTGACCTGACCTCTGCTGGAAGCCAGAGAAGATTTTGCACTTTCGATAGAGATGACGGCGTGTGTGCCAGTTGACTGTTGTCTGTAGTCTGTTGACTGTAGTACATGCGCCCGCAATGTAACCCTAGGCAAGTACAATGATGGAGGGCATCCTCAGGTGCGGAGAAAATACACGCCCGAAATGGCGATAAAGACGGTCTTTTTTGGGAAGGAAGCCTCTGGACTACTCGACACGTCCGTCCAACACTTTTGCAATATAATCATGAATAACCATGCTCGTGAGTCAAAGGTGAATACGTGAGTGAGTCTTTCATGACATCAGTAACAACATTAACTTGACTGCTTCTCTGACGTCATGACATCACTGAAAACTGAAGATTGCTCCTCTGTTTCGGACACCCCTGAAAATGATAACTGCTTATCTCGTTCTGACGTTTATGCACGTCCGCCCCACAGTTTTTCCAACAGAATCATGAACTATTATGCCCGTGGGTCAAAGATGAATATGTGAGGGTATTTTTCAAGATATCACTAACAATTGTTTAGTATTTAATTGAAAGCTGTTGACTGTCTCTCTCTCTCTTCCTGACATTGTGTAAGACTGCATCGTGACTATTTCTGTCTTTCTGTCACTAATGATAACTGATGACTGCTTGTTCAAGCTGACGTCATTGATGACTACTTTTCCATGCAGACGTCATTGATGACAGCTTCTCCATGCTGACGTCATTGATGACCACTTCATGCTGACGTCATTGATGACGGCTTGTCCAGGCTGAGGTCATTGATGACTACTTGACCACCCATCTGACCGCCAAATCTGACCTTCCCATCTGACCCTCCTATCTGATCACCCAGCTGACCACCCTCTATCCACCCCATCTGACCACCCCATCTGACCACCCCATCTAACCAACCAATCCGACCACCCCATTTGACCCTCTCATCTGAACACCCATCTGACCACCCAATCTGACCACCCATCTTACCACCCCATCTGACCCTCCCATCTGACCACCCATCTGACCACCCAATCTGACCACCCAATCTGACCACACATCTGACCACCCCACCGGACCACCCCATCTGACCACCCAATCTGATCACCTATCTGACCACCCCACCTGATCATCCCATCTGACCACTCATCTGACCCTCCCATCTGACCCTCCCACCTGACCACCCATCGAATCACCCATCGGACCACACTATCTGACCACCCCATCTGAACACCCCATCTGACCACCCAATCCGACCACCCCATCTGACCACTCCATCTGCTCCACCCCATCCGACCACCCAATCCGACCACCCCACCTGATCATCCCATCTGACCACCCATCTGACCACCATGTATCCACCCCATCTGAACCCCCCCATCAGATCACCCAATCCGACTCTCCCATCTGACCACTCCATATACCACCCATCTGACCCTCCCAACTGATCACACCATCTGACCACCCAATCCGACCACCCCACCTGATCATCCCATCTGACAACCCATCTGACCACTATCTATCCACCCCATCTGACCACCCCATCTCATCACCCAATCCGACCCTCCCATCTGACCACCCCATCTGACCACTCCATATACCACCCATCTGACCCTCCCAACTGACCACACCATCTGACCACCCATCTAACCTTCCCGCCTGACCCTAACAACCGACCACCCCAACCGACCACCCCATCAAACCCTCCCATCTGACACCCCATCTGACCACCCATATGACCACCCCATCTGACCACCTATCTGACATTCCCATCTGACCCTCCTATATGACCACTCCATCTGACCACACGTCTGACACTCCCATCTGATCACCCATCTAACCACCCCTAAGTTTTTCGCTGTCCCGGTTATAGCGCCGTAAAGTGAAGTGATTTAAATTGAAAGTTACAAAAAATTAACAAGAACAGTATTTTAAGAGGGTCCATTACTTCTATCTTACAATTAGGAATTTATTCTATCTGTTTGAAACGTAGTGCTGAGAACGCCACTTTTTTGCTTGGGAAAAATTTCTTGAGAAATCCAGAAAGGTAGGGACGAGATTCGAACTCCAGTCCGAGGTAAAACAATAACGGGAACTCTAGTAAGGAGACGTCGCGATCCTCAGAACAGAACTGCTCGCTCATACTTTTCCTCGTCACCCTACAACATTGCGTGCACGTTACTCACTTAGCACTTTATCAGCCCTCTACTGTAGTTATCAGGTCAAATTAAACGGAAGTAAATCTTCATTTGTGGAGGGTAAAAACAACGATTCACGCCCCGCAAAGCTATATACGCAGTGAGCTTTTTCGTTCCGCGAACCGATAAAATGAAACATAACACAAGTCTTTATGGGAGACAACCATCACTCATTCAGCTTATCAGTGTATTCTTTGAGTTATATTGATGAAGGAGGCATGAGGTAGTTAAATTGATTTCCTGGTTGATAACGGTTCACCTCTCTAACTAACTGCGCGATAAACTCGTAAGCCGGTTACGCTACACGATGAGAACTTAACGTTCCTTATCTGGGAGCGTAACGACGGATGCTAGTACATCTAGCCGTCGAAACAGCTGTTCGTATTATAGTCGTTATCCACAATGCTTATTCCATTTCAGTAAGCAAAGCGTCCAAAACAACGTCCAACACAAACCGCCTAAGATCTTAGAAAGTGTACAGAGTAAAAAATTATAGAGTGGAATGTAAAAAGAAGCAGTCAACAGATAAGGAATGTTCTAGGATTCAGTTCTTGCATCCTGCTAGTTTATCGTTAAGAAAAAATGTGTATCTCAGTTGCCTTTTGACTGTAACTGTTCATATATCCAAGGTTGTGACAATAGTCAAGACGATACATATACATCGTCCCAACATATGTCTAGCACTGTGAATGTTATACATCGTCAATTCTCGCGAGTTCGCACAGGTGTGGGCGAGACAATTAGTGGGCAAACTAGCGCGGCTACCAGGCGAGGTTACACGGTAGTCTCTCAGTTCAACGGCGCTGTTAACTGGCGTGAACCCCCGCCCTGTCTCGCCCAAACCTAGGTGAAATTACGAAAGTTCTGAAATGTCGACTCGGTTTATTCGTCATGATATTTATACATATATCCCATACCCACAAGTTACCAGCCTGTTAGCACCCGTGTCTAGCCAATACTGCAAGAACACGTAAATAAGCCAGACCAGGGTCTAAGGCACACGGCTAGTTAAGATCTACGGCCACCCCTCATCTCCCACCCACGCCCGCGCCATCCCCATCCTGTACAGAATCTGCAAGAGGTGTAAAAGGTCAGTTTTCTTGAGTTTTGCATGTTGACAGCGTCCAAAAGCTCCGATTTCAAAGTGTGTAATGGTTAGGTATAGCGCTAGTGCCATATTTTTAAGCTGTGGAACAAGATGGTTGGATCGTCATGAATCGTTTCACTTAAGTGCAGCTGACATCCACTACCGACAGCTTTTGATCTAGATTAGCGCTTAATTTGGATACGGTACCGACTTAATTTATTCGCCAGGACAATTCATTGCATCTCACCGTCGTCAGTGAAAACTGTTGACTGCTTCTCTGCGAATGAATCCATCCAAATTTCTTACTTTATATACTTTCTCAGTTCAATTGTGGTTCGTAATCAACGTTCTTTGGCAAATTGGTCTTCGTGATTATTGTCCTGGAACGTCCATTTTGGTTGATGGCTGGTATACGAATGCCTGTTTTGATTTCTACATTTCAGATGACGCCGGAAAACCATACGGCTCTATATATGTATCAGTAACGATTTTCGTCCATGCAGTCCCAAATTCCTTTCTGTAATGTTAATTACGAAGTTGTCTTACTTCAACTAGCCTCGGTCGAGAAATCATGCCACCATAAGTTTTGTTAACTTTTTAACTTGTTCCCTGCTTTGAAGTATGATTGTCCACCATGCATGGGTGAGAAGACAAAGCTATGTACCACCACAACATGCCGGAAACCTAATATAGCTTTTATCTAAGAGCTCTTTAGGTGTTGAAAGTCAACATATTTACCAAGACATCATGTCTTCTTGAGCATCTGTTACAGGACATCCTACCGAAGTAAACTTTATATTTCTGCTCCAACCACAAAGCAAACAGCAAGCTACCTCTGGATTTTAGGGAGAATATGTGACGGTAATGCTCATTTCGTCGTTGAATTCTTCTTTCGATTTTTTGCTGATCTTTGGGCGATTGGTGAAACAGTAAAAGATACACGACCCACGTATACTATATCCCTATCCTTTATGTATTTTGAATATTAGAACAAAAATTTGTGGAAAATATGTGGATAAATGTTATGGCTGACATTGTGGATGTGCAAAATCACAAAATTCTTTTGCCTGTTTGAAATCTACGATATATATACGATTTGTTTTATCATCTTTGAAGCGTTAAAAGAAATACTTCTATGTTATGATGTATGGCGGTTACTGTGTATTAAATACAGCATGGAATCCAAACTTCGGCATTTTGCTATTTTTTCAGCTTTCGGCTCGAAGACTCTCATGAATAAATCAACAGCTAAGCAGTTTGAACAAAAAGCCAAATGTGTGTAAGAGAGATGATATGTCTTTACTGAATGAGCTGGTTTAACACTGATAACACCTCACTGCAGACAATTGACAAATTTATCGCTTCTTAACATTTCTAAGGAAAAACAATTTGCTCCAAAATGTCACTGGATTGTTTTACGATGTCTTACAAAACCTATGTGCATAATGACACATGTACGTTAAATCACGGAACAAAAATATCCATCAAGAAACATTCTTACCTTCTTCAAGCTTTCCTGCTATCTATGTGTCGTCTGCTCGGTCAATTTTTTTTTCGGCTGACTCGTTCCAGCTCGCGCGCGCGGAGGGCTCTCGTGCTCGCGTTCTCTCTTGGAGACGAAGTCACAAGTGAAACGAGTGGAAATCGAACCCTTCATTCATCGCCTGGCATCGACCAATGGGGAGGAGACCTTAGCTTCCGCAGTCTCCCCTGAGACTCACGGAGGCAAGCACACGGGGAGAGGCCACTCGTATGACAGTTGCTTAGACAAGAGAAGGAGTGGGCCGTGACAATTCGATCCGCTTCGAAGGTAACAACCTCTAAACAAGTAGGCTAGGAGTCTTCAACTGTCCGACATCAAGTCATAACGAGTGATAAGTCCTAAGGCTACGTTCTAAGCAATGCAGTAAATAGTCGCCACAATAGATGGTATTCTCTAAATGACTTGCACAAATCTTCCTGTGACCGTCAGAACTTACGCTTGCAGTCCTGGAAATTATTGCTTTCGAGCTCGTATCTGTTAAAATCGTACTCATCCATGGTACTTAATGTTACCTGTAAATGATAGGTGGATGCGCTGAGAGATCTTGTCACCAATTAGAATGTAACATATCGCATTTCTCACCGGTTATGTGTGACCAGAGACCCATTCCACGTAGCTATTTCTGACCAAAGACAGCATTTAGAATTTCATAACAACGGTCAGTTTTTGACACTGAATGTTAAGATTTTCACACATTTGCCTTATGTTGACAATCATACGGCAGTTCAGATTTAAATTTCTGATGCCCAAAAGTAAGCTCAGGGACGGATTCCACAAATCCAGTTCTGACTGAAGTCAAAATCTGAAACACAAATTTAACATATTTTTGGGTACAGGAAGTTTTCAATTCTTACACATTTATCTTTAGATAGCATATATGAGGTTGTTAAACTTTTAATTACTGGGCCAAAAGTAAGCTCTAAAGCCGTGTTTCAGATTTTGACTTAAGTCAGAAATGGCCTTGTGGAAACGGCCCCTGAAATTGTGTTTCAGATTTGGCTTAAGTCAGAAATAGTGTTGTGGAAACGGCCCCTGAAATTGTGTTTCAGATTTTGACTTAAGTCAGGAATGGCCTTGTGGAAACGGCCCTGAAATTGTGTTTCAGATTTTGGCTTAAGTCAGAAATAGTGTTGTGGAATCGGACCCTGAAATTGTGTTTCAAATTTTGGCTTAAGTCAGAAATGGTCTTGTGGAAACGGCCCCTGAAATTGTGTTTCAGATTTTGGCTTAAGTCAGAAATGGCCTTGTGGAAACGGCCCCTGAAATTGTGTTTCAGATTTTGGCTTAAGTCAGAAATAGTGTTGTGAAATCGGCTTCAGATGTCAATTACCAACACACGTCGTGAGCTAGTTCGGTTTCATTCACTGAACACGTACATTTCCCATGGTAATAACAAATGAAGACTTACGGAATAACAAAAGTACTACAACCGCTACAATGTCCTATAATTTATATTTACTTATTTGGGATTTAATTCTGTAGAATATTTCAAGCTTATTTATATATACTATTACGCCTTCACGCCGGCGCGGTGAAGTTTATGAGTACGGGAAAACTACAGCCCTTCGCCATGTATATCTGACAGAAATATCATGTTAACTTCATATTGGTGCCCGTTACTGGCAGATATTTACTCGATCTGTGTCCCGTTAGAATGTCATCATGCCTTGACTTTACGTTTCTTAAAGGATAAATGAAACACTAGGTTTTATTTCTTAATATAGACTTTATGATATGTTCCATGATAGAAAAGTACAAAAAAGTTCCTCAGCTTCTATCAGGAGGCTTAAAACGACGTTAAACTACAGTTTTACTAAAACCCCAACAGTCATCCGAAAATTAAGTAGACTGCTGTGTTGATGTCAACGGTGGTAGCTGTCAAAGACTCTTTGTTGGGGGGTGGTGGGGGAGGGGTGGTTGAAATGGGAGCTCTAAGATGGTCCCGCGTTCCCGGTATGTTCATCAATGACGTCATATCCGGACACTTCCGAGCACTGACGGAAAATATGAATAAAGTACAGGGCAAAAATGAAAAAAATATCTTTCTTCAGTTTGCTTAAAACCATACTCACAGTCCCTTTTCTTGTATCTTATGAATTACAGCTGTTTCCCAAATTGATCTTCCGATATGCGACCTATGGCGTCCTTTATTTTGACGGCAGGCGGCGAACGAATATCTAATATGACGTCTATATTCTAAAGAATAGATAGCCTGTCTGATCCTCAGAAAGTGTGTATACCTGGGTTCAAATCCATGTCTGGTCAAGCCAAAAGGCATAAACAGATTGGCATGTCAGGTTTGGTGTCTTTGGTATGGTGATCCATTTATTTGGTGTAAGGCTATACACATGTCGCCACTGAGACTGGCATGTTAAAATAAATCATCGACGTGACATGACCAAAATAATGTTTTTACAAGCGCAGTTTAACCTCACACAATTAACGTGTCGTATACTTAACAGCGTAGGGGTTTTTTTTTTTTTGCCCATAAGACACTATATCTGGAATAGTTTGGCAATTAATCAGAAATTAGCTCCTTATATTTATTTATTTACTTATTTCATTGGCTTTTTACGACGTATTCAAGATTATTTCACTTATACGACGGCGGCTAGCATTGTGGTAGGAGGAAACCGTGCAGACCCCTTGGCAAACCCATGACTATCCGTAGGTTACTGGCAGACGAGCTTCCACGTAAGACACCAAGTTGTCAGCCTCAGGGCGTTTATACCCAGGAATTGTTGATTATTGACCAAATACATAATCTGACTGTTAATCCGAAACGATCCTAATATAGCTAACGGCTGGTATATATACAAATGTTTGTTTCAGTCTGTGCATCGAAGCAGACATTCGCAAACCAGCCGTCAACCAATAAGGAAGTTCCAGGTCAATAATCGTAAGACCAATTCCCAAAACGACAAATAACACAAACCACCAAAGAATTAAGAAAGTATATGAAGAACAAAAATAAGACGGAATCACGCAAAGAGAAGCAGTCAATAGTTTTCAATGATGCTGGAAAGACGAAAGGTAGACTCTAGGCCACTGAGTGAAATCAGTACCTAAGTCGTGTACCATGGTAGGATATAAGTTGTAGATAGGGAAATATGTGTCTCAGTTGCGCTTTGATTGCAACTATTCCTATATCCAACGTGACCATCTACTTCAACACGATGAATATACCGCCCCTAGCCCTAGGTTAAGCGGAATTAGACACAATAATAACGCAGAGCGCTTGAGATTCTCAACGCTCTGTTCATATTTTTTCCGGACGCTCTGTCCATATTTGCTTTCAAGAGAATTATACTCATTGTAAAGCTTAAGAAACTTAAAGTGTTTGATGGAATACCCTTGACACAAGTTGAATATCTTATGACACTGACTAAAATCGTCACAAAACACAGAGGATCTAACAAATGCCAAAAGCTACACACCACACACCATTTGCACTGCATTCTGTAAGCCTTTCAGACACATATTTCATGTATACGTTTTTATAAATGATGTTGACACAACTTTTTTTTTTACATTTATTACATTTTTACAAGTGTAATGCCGTACTGGATAATATTTTGCTAACACGACGGTGGTCGTGTTGGAGAAATACGTGAAATCAGTGCTTGCAGTGGAATCTACATACATGTATAACAGTCCGTGGACTGCAAGTCGGGGATTTGAAGGGTACTCTACAGGGTGGCATTTGCTGATGCCCCCTTCAACTTACCATAAATCGCTACACTAAACGCGTCTTGTGTGTGGGAATGTGATCTCAACTGTTAGGTGATTCGATGTGGTCCTATTACGCACTTTGCAAAATAATTATAGAAACTGTTGTCTCTTAATTCTATCTTGTGTCAATTTAACACTTTTAGGTGCTATGTTTCGCATTGTAAATGTTACAAATATTGCGTGGGTGAGAGCTTGGGGTTTAACGTCCTACTTACCAATTTTTCAGTCAAATGACGACGAAGGAATCCTTAAATTGCATGTATATACCTCTTGTTGCAGGACGGATTTCCACACCTCTTTTATCTAATGCTGCTTCACGGAGACGCCTTACCGAATACAGGTAAGCCACCCCGCCCAAGCCATTATACTGATACGGGTCAACCAGTCGTCGCACTATCCCCTTCATGCTGAACGCCAAGCGAGGAAGTTACAACTTCCTCTTTTAAGGTCTTAGGTGTGACCCGACCCAGGATTGACCCTGGATCTACCGCTACCAGAAGCGGACTACAAAACATTGAAAATGTTATATAGAGTGCAGACAACAGTTACAAACCGTAACATTTTAAGGCAGAATGCAGACAACAGTTACAAACCGTAACATTTTAAGGCAGAATGCAGACAACCCCTACAAACCGTAAGGTTTTAAGGTAGAGTGCAGACAGCCGTTACAAACCGTAACATTTTAAGGCAGAATGTAGACAACCGCTACAAACCGTAACATTTTAAGGCAGAATGCAGAAAACCGTTACAAACTGTAATATTTTAAGGCAGAGTGCAGGCAACCGTTACAAACTGCAACATTTTAAGACGTACTGCAGACAATAATTGCAATCCGTAACACTTTAAAACATTTTAAAACAGAGTGCAGGCAACAATTGCAAGCGTTACATTTTAAGACAAAGTGCCGGCAATCAGTACAAACCGTAACATTTTAAGACAGAGTACAGACAATCAATACCAATAGTAATAATTTAAGACAAAGTGCAGACAATCATTACAATCGGTAACATTGTAAGACAAAGTGCAGGCAACCAGTACAAACCGTAACATTTTAAAACAGAGTACAGACAATCAACACCAATCGTAAAATTTAAGACAAGGGGCAGACAATCATTACTAACCATAACATTTTAAAACAGATGCACTGAAGGCAATGATTACAAAACGTATCATTTTAAGATACTGACACTTATGTTTTACAGCATTTAGCATGTTGTAGCATTTTAACGCGTTATGTTATTAGCAAAGCCCTGGATCGAATGTGTCATTAAAGCTGTACTTTCCAGGCCAATGCCGCAGACCCACTCTCAGCAGACTTATCACAATATTTTGCGGCATTTTACGACAAAAAGAAGACCTGTAAATCTTTTAGAGAGGCAAATGAAGTAGAATATGACATTACTTTACACATACAATTAACACCAGCTGTAGACTTACGAAATTGACGTACCCTTGAATTGTATGTACACTCATTTTAACTGTAACTTTAACTGCAGTGGAGCAGCACTTTGGCTATGAAAATCAAGAGGCGATGCTGAAGTTTTACTGCACCTTGTCTGTGTAACCATGCTACTGACTGCAAATTTACACTCAGAGAAAAGTTGTTCATCTACGGAAACATTGTAAGTCAAACGGTCCGCAAACTTTGCTGAAAAGGAAGTAATGTATTAACAAAGCGTACAGATACACTAAAAAAATCAATCTCTTGATTTTAACAGAAAGTGTGTTGTCTTAGCGATGATAAAATGTTAGAGTAATAGAATATTTATGTGGAATTAATAGAATATATGTGTCATATTTCACAGAATAATCTGCGGCAATAGTAGATAACATTCCTGCATCACTCATGTAGACAAAAGGCTTTCTCTTAACTTTAACAGATCATTTTTGGAGTGTATACGTGTAGGTGTTTGTTACGTAACGTGAATGGTTTATATGTGTGCAACGCCAACATTATCTGCAAAGAATCCCTTAGCATGTGCAAATAGCCCCTTCAATAAAAAAAAACATGAGGAAAAATGATTTATTTCCGTTTATCTCTACAAAAACGTAAGAAGTCTGTCTAAAAAGTACGATCGAAAGCCTGACCTTAACTCGTAAATGCTGTTTATTTTCGCTCACGATACAATGCGATCACGATGTCACTGTAAACGCCTGAGACAAGATCTTGCTGTGTTGTGGAGAACTTTTGGTGTGATGCGCACGGAGAAAGCTCCAACCTGATTAACACGTCCATAGAACAACAGACGCTCCATACGTGGTTGGGAGTTAGGTTTTTTTCTCAACAGAGCTTTTGTGTGTACAAAGGCTAGGGTATAGTATGTCCAAAATGGGATGACAAATGTTGGCATGGATACAGGTTCATACAGATTGCTAAATCTCATCATCCTTAGTGCATATGCACCTTTGTATGCATTTACTGAATGCACCTTGAAACAAACTGTTTCAAGCAAAAATACGAATGTTGCGTCACTGATACCCTCAGGGTCACTAGAAACCACCGTAGAAAGTGATGTTTTAAAATCATTTTAATTGGTTGAAACAATTCTAAAAAAAAATCAAACCATTTTCCTGGGCAGTGTGAAATGGTCTTTCATCTGATATATAGTTCATAAGCAGAAGCCTGTGAGAAGGCATGAGTACGCCTTCACATCTGCCATTAACAAAAATGAAGCCCTCATAACACTTATTACATCAACGCATTTTCGATACTGTCATTTTTCCCTCACAATACACATCGTAGAAACAAAAAAAAAAAAAAAAAAAAAATCTGGTAGCAACAGGAGCTTTTTCACTCATCCATCAACCTAGGAAGGTTTGTCACAGCTGTGTCACAGGCCAGGCTTTCGTGTTTCGTTGATAGAGTTATCTCCCTTGAACAAGAGTTTTTGTGTCTTTTTCACCTCTGGAAATACTTATACATATTTCATATTCACACAAATGTCACAACACACTTCTCTATACATGTCAACAAAGTATTACGTAAAGGAGTGCCACACCACCCTGTACCATCCCACCCCACCCCACCCCGCCTAACAAACATATACGTGCAAGTCGACCATTGATTTTCACGAAGTCGGAAGACATAGGATCAAACCCGGGTCATACAAAAGCGTGGTAAAAACGGAACTCCTGTGATTCAGCGACGAGCTATTAGAGCAAACAAACATGACTGGTTGACCTGGTATCAGTATTATGTGCCTGGGTAGGGTGCCATGCCTGGTGTTTTCGGCATGATGGTGGTGTCAGCACTTTGGCGGCATGCACTTGGCCTGCTACAAGAAGACACAGTGTATGTACCCACACTTAATGACTACTCGTCGTCTTTTGACTAAAGTGCTTTAAAATATTACGTCAAAGCCCAAGCATACACACATAGTGATTAGTCTTAGTGATTGGTGAGTAGTCTTAGTGATTAGTCTTAGTGATTAGTGATTAGTCTTAGTGATTAGTGATTAGTCTTAGTGATTAGTCTTAGTGATTAGTCTTAGTGATTAGTGATTAGTCTTAGTGATTAGTGATTAGTCTTAGTGATTAGTCTTAGTGCAGATTGGCTATACATGTACAGAGTTAGGAAATTGCCATACATGGGGAATTTTCTTCGCCTATTGCTATCAGGACCTATAAACTGTGCATATCGCCCGTTCTCCATGTCTACCTTCATGGTCACGAATTAACTGGTAACGTACACTCAAAAAATTAATTCTGTTAATTTTAACAGAGGGTTTGCTGTCTGAGTGCTGCTGGAACATATTCTGTCATTGTAGCAGATCATTCTGTTAAATATAACACATATTCTATTAATTCAACATGAAGAATCTAGACTAACGGGATATTACAATGTCGAATGTGACAGAATATTGTGTTATAAGAACAGAAAACTTTCTAGCATCACGCAGACTCTGTGTTAAAATTAACAGATTATTTTTTTAGTGTAGTACGCAAGCGTCAGCAGAGAATAATCGTCAATCCAGTTTCGACTCGTTTAGCCAGTGCGTAGGAAAAGGTATCTCATTTAAGTAGAACAGTATTGAAATATCGATTTTCAAAATCCCTTTTTTATTTTCACATGTGTATGGTCATTCGGTTATTTTCGTTTCAAACACAAACAACTCGGCTTGTTGTAAGGGGTGCGCATATTTATACAGCTTCTGGTACTGTGTGTATATTTATTTGCATCCAACAGCATTTTTCCTGCCACATTTGATCAGCTTACTGTTAATGAGACCGCAGACTAGAATCCAGATATCCCTCGTAACGTCCCGCTATACTCACCTTGGCAGGGGACCATAGCTGTAGGGCTAGAACCGTCGGTAGGTTAGGACGGTGTGGCGTGAGAGAGAATCCGCGCTCCTGCTTTCAAGTCATAAGGTGTCAGACTAAATGCGGCTTTTCAAACAATTTAGTACCTTCAAGCTAAATGTTTCATAAAATAACCACCATCACAGCATTATGTAGCTATTTTTGCTAATGTTGTGAACATTACAAAATTCCTTTTGAGTTAAATCCAACATTTAAAACATGATTTTCTGTTATATCAGCTTTTATATCATCATGCTTTTCTTCAAGACCTGGGCAGGAATTTCCAAACTAGGTGCTGTTTTGTAGGATTTCGCGGAGTCATATTTTGCCACCTTCGGGCAATTACTTTGAGCTTTTAGTTTCAAAACTTTCATTGAAATTCAAAGTTCAAAGATTATCAGGTCGCCCTTTCAAATGCACTTGAACTCCAGTTATACGTTGTTTGCAGTCGTAATTACATTGTGAGTGAGTGCGTGCTTAGGGTTTAACGGCGTACTTCACATTTTTTCACTCATATGACGACGAAGGAGTTTTTAGAGAGCATATACGTGTAATGTGCCTCCTTGTTGCAGGACGGATTTCCACTGCTCTTTTATCTAGTGCTGCTTCACTGAGACGACTAACTGGAGGCAAGTAAGCCACCCACCCAAGCCATTGTACTGATACGGGTCAACCAGTCGTTGTACCATTCCCTGAATGCTGAACGCCAAGCAAGGAAGTTACAACTTCGTCTTTTAAGGTCATATAGGTGTGACCCGACCCAGGATTGACCATGGATCTACCGCCACTCAAAAGGAGGCTTTATCAACTGAGCCATCGGGGCCGGTCGTAATTACATTTTTGTACTTAGATTGTGGAATGGCAATCACTTATATACATTGTAATGCGGTGAAAATCAATTACGTTATTACTGCTTGCTACAAGTGAGCGTTGTGCTGTGTCGAATGGCAATATGGTTGAAAATATTTATGATTAAAGGCGGATAAGGCTCATTGTGCCAACCTAACTTAACGTTATATTTAAAGTATAAAGTCCCCTAAAAATCGAAGTAGGGATCACTAAATAGACCACCTAAAACTATAAATAAATATAAATATACTTTCAATGGTATGGTATGGTATTCGATCACACAACGACGAAATTATTGACGTACGTGGTATTTAACTGATATTTCAATAACATAAATATGGTTATTGAACTCACAGCGACCGCATCGGTGAGAGGCTCCTGGGTCACCACGCCGCGGTGGCGTGCTAACGATGTATGTTATTGAAATACCAGTTATTGAAATACATGCACGGTTGTGCTATATATATTGAATGCTTGCTACACTATACTTACGTGGTATGTGAAAAGGCAATATTAAATTTTTAAAAAATATATAAAATGCTTGCGCTGTACTCCGCCGTCGCATAAGCGAAATATTCTTGAGTAAAACACCAATCACATTGTCAGCAGTAATTATGTCGTTGTGTGATCAAGTACCACGCGTTTGTAAGATTGAATACCACATTAGTAATTTCGTCGTTGTGTGATCGAATACCACGCGGCTGTACGTGAGATCGAATACCACGCGGCTGTACGTGTGATCGAATACCACGTGGCTGTACGTGTGATCGAATACCATGCTGCTGAGTGATCGAATACCACAAGGCTGTGTTTTCAAATACTACCGAGAACATGTATACGTGTACATAGGTTGGGGTACCAAGATTAATCTGGTCAGATAGGGCCTACGCGTTAGATAGTGGTTCATGTAGGCAACTACCAGACTACCGATCTATGTGAAGTTAATGCTGATACTGCCGAGCTTTCGGACCACGCACATGTAACGTACAGATACATGAAGGCCCATTTGGTGGAACGCAAAAGTAACTAGTCTTCAACAAACTTTATAGGCCAACTTAGGGCCTATAGACTGCGCAAACGGCCAGAGGAGCGTTGTCGATGGCTTCGCAATCAGTCGTGTCATCAAGGCCTCAAGGCAATGAAAATGAAACCTCATTTCAACGTGCTCAACCTTTTTGGACGATTTGTCTTGGACGATCTTGTCTATCCACGAGTTAACTGACTTGCTGACCTCCCCTTCCATACTAGGGCCTAGATATACACTAGATACAGAGCCTATATAGTGCCATGTAGGGCCACATACAGCCATACAGAACCTATATAGTGCCATGTAGGGCCACATACAGCCATGCATCCCCTTCCACACTAGGGCCTAGATATACATAGTATACAGAGCGTATATAGTGTCATGTAGGGCCACATACAGGCATGCATCCCCTTCCACACTAGGGCCAAGATATACATAGTATATGGAGCCTATATAGTGCCATGAAGGGCCACATGCAGCCATGCATCCCCTTCCACACTAGGGCCTAGATATACATAGAATACAGAGCCCATATAGTGCCATGTAGGGCAACATGCAGCCATGCATCCCCTTCCACACTAGGGCCTAGATATACATAGTATACAGAGCCTATATAGTGTCATGTTGGGCCACATACAGGCATGCATACCCTTCCACACTAGGGCCTAGATATACATAGAATACAGAGCCTATATAGTGTCATGTAGGGCCACATGCAGCCATGAATCCCCTTCCACACTAGAGCCTAGATATACATAGTATATGGAGCCTATATAATGTCATGTAGGGCCACATGCAGCCATGCATCCCCTTCCACACTAGGGCCTAGATATACATAGTATATGGAGCCTATATAGTGTCATGTAGGGCCACATGCAGCCATGCATCCCCTTCCACACTAGGGCCTAGATATACATAGAATACAGAGCCTATATAGTGCCATGAAGAGCCACATACAGCCATGCATCCCCTTCCACACTAGGGCCTAGATATACATAGAATACAGAGCCTATATAGTGCCATGAAGGGCCACATGCAGCCATGCATCCCCTTCCACACTAGGGCCTAGATATACATAGTATATGGAAAATATATAGTGCAATGTAGGGCCACATACAGGCATGCATACCCTTCCACACTAGGGCCTAGATATACATAGAATACAGAGCCTATATAGTGTCATGTAGGGCCACATGCAGCCATGCATCCCCTTCCACACTAGGGCCTAGATATACATAGTATACAGAGCCTATATAGTGTCATGTAGGGCAACATACAGCCATGCATCCCCTTCCACACTAGGGCCAAGATATACATAGTATATGGAGCCTATATAGTGTCATGTAGGGCCACATGCAGCCATGCATCCCCTTCCACACTAGGGCCTAGATATACATAGTATATGGAGCCTATATAGTGTCATGTAGGGCCACATGCAGCCATGCATCCCCTTCCACACTAGGGCCTAGATATACATAGTATATGGAGCCTATATAGTGTCATGTAGGGCCACATACAGCCATGCATCCCCCTCCACACTAGGGCCTAGATATACATAGTATACAGAGCCTATATAGTGTCATGTAGGGCCACATGCAGCCATGCATCCCCTTCCACACTAGGGCCTAGATATACATAGTATACAGAGCCTATATAGTGCCATGTAGGGCCACATACAGCCATGCATCCCCTTCCACACTAGGGCCAAGATATACATAGTATATGGAGCCTATATAGTGCCATGAAGGGCCACATGCAGCCATGCATCCCCTTCCACACTAGGGCCTAGATATACATAGTATACAGAGCGTATATAGTGTCATGTAGGGCAACATACAGCCATGCATCCCCTTCCACACTAGGGCCAAGATATACATAGTATATGGAGCCTATATAATGTCATGTAGGGCCACATGCAGCCATGCATCCCCTTCCACACTAGGGCCTAGATATACATAGTATACAGAGCGTATATAGTGCCATGAAGGGCCACATACAACCATGCATCCCCTTCCACACTAGGGCCAAGATATACATAGTATAAGGAGCCTATATAGTGCCATGTAGGGCCACATACAGCCATGCATCCCCTTCCACACTAGGGCCTAGATATACATAGTATACAGAGCCTATATAGTGCCATGTAGGGCAACATGCAGCCATGCATCCCCTTCCACACTAGGGCCTAGACATACATAGTATATTGAGCCTATATAATGTCATGTAGGGCAACATGCAGCCATGCATCCCCTTCCACACTAGGGCCTAGATATACATAGTATACAGAGCCTATATAGTGTCATGTTGGGCCACATACAGGCATGCATACCCTTCCACACTAGGGCCTAGATATACATAGAATACAGAGCCTATATAGTGTCATGTAGGGCCACATGCAGCCATGCATCCCCTTCCACACTAGAGCCTAGATATACATAGTATATGGAGCCTATATAATGTCATGTAGGGCTACATGCAGCCATGCATCCCCTTCCACACTAGAGCCTAGATATACATAGAATACAGAGCCTATATAGTGCCATGAAGGGCCACATACAGCCATGCATCCCCTTCCACACTAGGGCCTAGATATAAATAGTATATGGAGCCTATATAGTGTCATGTAGGGCCACATGCAGCCATGCATCCCCTTCCACACTAGGGCCTAGATATACATAGTATACAGAGCCTATATAGTGTCATGTAGGGCCACATGCAGCCATGCATCCCCTTCCACACTAGGGCCTAGATATACATAGTATACAGAGCGTATATAGTGCCATGAAGGGCCACATACAGCCATGCATCCCCTTCCACACTAGGGCCTAGATATACATAGTATATGGAGCCTATATAGTGTCATGTAGGGCCACATGCAGCCATGCATCCCCTTCCACACTAGGGCCTAGATATACATAGTATATGGAGCCTATATAGTGCCATGTAGGGCAACATGCAGCCATGCATCCCCTTCCACACTAGGGCCTAGATATACATAGTATATGGAGCCTATATAGTGTCATGTAGGGCCACATACAGCCATGCATCCCCTTCCACACTAGGGCCTAGATATACATAGTATATGGAGGCTATATAGTGTCATGTAGGGCCACATGCAGCCATGCATCCCCTTCCACACTAGGGCCTAGATATACATAGTATACAGAGCCTATATAGTGTCATGTAGGGCCACATGCAGCCATGCAGCCCCTTCCACACTAGGGCCTAGATATACATAGTATACAGAGCCTATATAGTGTCATGTAGGGCCACATGCAGCCATGCATCCCCTTCCACATTAGGGCCTAGATATACACAGTATACAGAGCCTATATAGTGCCATGTAGGGCCACATACAGCCATGCATCCCCTTCCACACTAGGGCCAAGATATACATAGTATATGGAGCCTATATAGTGCCATGAAGGGCCACACACAGCCATGCATCCTCCACACTAGGGCCTAGATATACATAGAATACAGAGCCTATATAGTGCCATGTAGGGCAACATGCAGCCATGCATCCCCTTCCACACTAGGGCCTAGATATACATAGTATATGGAGCCTATATAATGTCATGTAGGGCCACATGCAGCCATGCATCCCCTTCCACACTAGGGCCTAGATATACATAGTATATGGAGCCTATATAGTGTCATGTAGGGCCACATACAGGCATGCATCTCCCCTTCCACATTAGGGCCAAGATATACATAGAACACAGAGCCTATATAGTGCCATCTAGGGCAACATACAGCCATGCATCCCCTTCCACACTAGGGCCAAGATATACATAGTATATGGAGCCTATATAGTGTCATGTAGGGCAACATGCAGCCATGCATCCCCTTCCATACTAGGGCCTAGATATACATAGTATATGGAGCCTATATAGTGTCATGTAGGGCCACATACAGCCATGCATCCCCTTCCACACTAGGGCCTAGATATACATAGAATACAGAGCCCATATAGTGCCATGAAGGGCCACATGCAGCCATGCAGCCCCTTCCACACTAAATTTATTTATTTATTTATTTATTTGATTGATTTGTGTTTTACGCCGTACTCAAGAATATTTCACTTAGACGACGGCGGCCAGCATTATGGTGGGAAGAAACGGGGCAGAGCCCGGGGGAAACCCCACGGCCATCCGCAAGTTCCTTCCATACTAGAGCCTAGATACACATAGTATATTGGGCCTATAGAGTGTAATGTATGGCCATAAGTTTATAAAGTAACGGCATACAAGTATACGCATAGATATGTAGACCTATACACGTGTATACCCTTTTATTCCCCCAGTATGAACTGATACTAATATACGTGTAACTGTTGTATTAGTCCCAGGTGTGACACAGTCTATCTGTAACCTTTATACAAATAGAGGCCTACTGTATGTGCGTCACAGAAGATCAGCACTGGTGGATCAGCACCTATACGTGGTCGTACTTACAGTCTCTATATGGTGTGGTCACATGTTCGCCCTAAGGGATGTAGGCCTATGTATATGTATAATGCGACACGAGTAGTGTACGTTTAAGCTTACTCTATCACGTGACTGTCTATAGTAACTCCCATTTCTTTTCACGTGGCCTCGACCTTCGCAAAAATTTCCATTCACATGTTTCAGACATGCTAGTTCGCTTCGGTGACACTGTTGTGATTTGGGGGAGTGGGGAGTGGGGTCGGACGCGACATATGCATTCACTCACAGACGTGAAGTTTTTAAGCTCATGTCTAATGCATGATGACGAGTCGGAAAACGTAAAAAAAAATTACATTTAAACATTTACATTTAAACCTATTTTCTCTGTAAATCGAGTTAGCGTATCGTTTAATACTGTAGATGTATATAAACCGACACTTTTCATGTATTTTCCATAACTTTGTGTATAATGGTAGGCGCTTCTTAACTTAAATACAATGAGTCGGCCTACAAAATGTTACGTCATCTGCTAGGCCTAGATAATCATAGGTATCGTTTCACCGTATTGAGCCTCACTTCTAGTCTCCACGTATTCGGCATTTACCAGCCACCAGCCAATCAAAGTGCACGAACTTCCCACGTGACGGAAACGAGGTTATAAGTTTCACTCAGAGCGGCAATTGTCTTTCACTTGATGTGTTCTCGGAAGACAGATGCTGAGTCGACTAATCGTGTAATTTTTCGGCGTTATCTTCACAAATTTCTCACAACACAACTGTCCGCGATGACGACAAATGGCTATTGCAACAACGGCTCAGGTGTGATCAATTTCTCTCCTGGCCCGGCAAAACTTCCTAAAGATGTAAGTGTTTGCAGAAAACAGAAGTTTTATAATCATTTACATCATGTAGCTGCATCGTCGAAATCATGTAGCCGAATTATGTTACGCATTGCGTACCCATATATGTTTCGAACTGGGTGTCTACGTGCCTGCAAACATCATCGTTATTGACATTATAGGTAAACAAAGAAGTTAGCGTGTCACGTTTGCATTTTAATTATTTATTTACTTTTTATTCAAGATCCATTATCTATACAGTAGGCCTAAATATTTATGCGTTGCATCGGTACCTGTTATAAGTTTTGTATTTTTTTTTTGAACAGATGTACTGGCTGATACATGTTTTTTTTTTGACAACCTGCAGTAATATATTTTAGTGAGTGAGTGAGTTCTTGGGGTTTATCATCTTTTGCTGAAGATGTATTAAACTATAGGCCTACCTGTTGCCATGACAACGGTTTCACCTTCTAGTTACGTATCATACCCTGTGTGAACAGCAGCTTGAAGTAAACGAACAGTTATTGTGAGATGGCTGTCATGTTAGGTTTGGCAAAATTTTGTTTGACCAAGGCTGGCCCTAAACAGACGTCAGAGCGCACCCCATTTGAAAACCTGATGCAGTCGCCATGGCAGTGGTTCACGACGTTTGAGATAAAGAATTATCTACGAAAACATCTCAAGACCCTTAAGTTTGCTGACACCTATGTTCCTTGTCTACTCATCTGTGGATTTCTTGCAAGCACACCCGTGATCTGCTGTGTCCTAAGCCACATGCATGGGTCTGAGATACCTTGGTGATGCTCAAAGCGAATGGCTGTACTGACAGCCAAGATATATTGGACAAAAACAGGTAACTGAACCAGGTTTTTAGATGGAGTGTGCTCTGACGTTGGTTTGGGACCATCCTTGGCCGACACAAAATTTTGCCAAACCTAACAATAGAGCAATCTCAGATTAGCTAACAGTGCATATTTTTTACTGAATAAGGTCTTAAAATTTATAATTTCTTGATATTCTTGTTGTAGAGGGGGTAGATTAAGCCGCAGACTGGACCGGGGAGGGATTTAGTATATGAGTACATAATGTATTTATGTTTAACAAGCTGTGATTGTATGGCTAACATCTTTTGATATATTGTACGTTACAGGTGTTGTTACAGGCCCAGAATGAGCTGCTGCACTTTGAAGAGACAGGGATTAGTGTCATGGGTAAGGAAAGATAAGAGTAAGGACTTACAGTGGGGGACTTGTGGACAGGCTACACACTAAAAGGTTCTAGTAGCAACTAGTAGAACACAGCATTTTCTTCTGCTATGCTTGTGTACTACTTAGATGGTTTATGAGCACATATATGCTGATTATTGCGACGTAATAAAGGAACGAGCAAAGGAGAAGAAAGCTTTGGACCCCTTTGTTACAGTGGGAATGAGTTTTATGGGTCCCCCATTAAAGGGCTGCAGAATAGATTCTGATTGGCTGGTGTGTGAGGTAGGCCAGTCCAGCTTATGACCAACCTAAGCTGAATTTTAGGTAGGTACGTTTATTCAAGCGTGTCCACGGTCAGCCAATGAGCATCCATTCTCTATCCTTTTTAGTTAACAATAAACCAACACCCGGATTAAGCTGACATCCCCACATGGTTGAGTACTTTGGTAAACTTTAGTGCAGATCTTGTCTGGAAAGGAATTGATTCAAGCCTGAAGTTAATTCACTGGCCAATTCCCATAGACTAGACATAATGTACGTGTAAAAAGCCACAGCTGTAAACTGCAATGTTATTTGATTGGAGTGTTTTGTTATTGTGCATTATCTCTGCTAATAAATTACTGTTAGAGAAATTGTATTCCTGCACAACTAGTGCTCTGACTAATCAAATGGCATTGTGGTTTTTAGCTATCGTTATGATTGTCATGTCTAAAGGGAACTCTGGGCTTTTTAGTGTTTCAAACATGTGGTTTTTATACTATTTAATCATGTCACAAAAGAGCAGTATAAGAAGGATACTGTGATTTAGTGAGGCAGCACTTCAGAAATAAAGGCAGTAGATAAAGCCCTACTTGTATAGCAAGGCAAAGAGTGGCAGATATGATGTACGCAAACCAAAAACTAAGAGAATCTTTTTTTACACAGTAAAACAAATGGTACGATATGTAGCAAACGTCAACAACAAGTCTCACTTTCATTAAACCCTGTTTCAGCATGAAAAACCAATCAAATGAATATAAAGATAGATAAGTCCATTATGTGTTCCTGTACTTAATGAATCAAGTGCCAGAAATTTGAAAGAGGGTGTCCAGGAGGGTGTCCAAACACCCCATTTTGAGGCTGTCTTGATATAGAAGGATGTCCAGGTTTCATTTTTTCCTGTATGTGTCTCTCCCATGTTGAAAGTGGTGAAAACAGAGTGTCCATATAGCATCAGTTTCCTTTTTTCAGGCAGCTGGCTAACCATATATCTGTTTATACCTATATTAATAATGTGTAGAGTTCACCAGATGTTTTGGTTTGACTTTGTACTCATATTCCTGCATCATCAGAATGGTGGGAAGGTCTTTCAGCAACCTGCGGAGAGTCATGGAGTCCCGGTTTTCCTCCAACCGTGGCTGCTGTCGTATATGTGAAATATTCTTATTAAAGACATAAAACACCAACTAACCAAATAAATAAATAAGTAAATAAATCTGTATTCTTGCATCATTCCTCTGTAGGCGGCTAGTTGTTACACAACTCAGCATTCTGCCTAACTGCACTCTCATCATCTGGTTGTTTTCGTGCTCGCTCAGCCACATCAACTGTGACTGTAAACAGACACATGCACTTATGATCTTGTATTACTGCACTCAGCTACACCAGTGACTCTGTATCCTGACCTATATTAAGGGACAGGGGATTTCCTACTTGCTGGATGTGAAGTGTAAGTAGGTTAAGAGGGTCCAGTGGGGGTGGGTATCTGTCAAGGTCTGTTATACTGGGAGGTTTTCATTAGTACAAGGGATGATGCAATGTAGGTCCAGCTGCATATCTTTACCCCAGTTCAAATGTAAACTTCAATCTTATACAGTGTCAATGATTATTAAAATGTAAAACTAATACCTAACAACATGATCTCAATCTGACGTTTTGCGCAAATTATTGAAATCATTTAGTTTTAGTTTTATTCTTATTTCCACCCTCGACTTTGAAACAAGATTTATTCTCTGTGTAAAACAGCATTTGAAATAGGTGTGGCCGAATGGAAAACAGCTGCATTCTAAAAATGAAAAATCCTAACCCCACTTCTATGTCAGGGTGACTACAAGCATTTGATGACTTATACACTGTAGACAGTCCAGTGTAGTTGGTATCAGTTTCCATAAATATTTTGATTTTGAACCAGTATGAAATGTATCAGTTACCAAAATCATCCCAAGGACAAACCACCAAACCTGTATGAACTCTGATATAATTGACACCTCTCCTGTTTTGAACCTAACTACACCTCCTGAGGCAGGGTGTGAGGAGGGAGAGAAGTTTGGAAATGTAAGGGGGGGGGGGAGGCTGTATAGAAACACATAATTTCATTGGTCAGTGGATATCTGTACCAGAGCAATGAGCACTACTCTCTTTGACTTCGAGGACTCTTCCATGTGAAAAACAAAAACACAAAGTCTGTTATCTTCAGACAGTCAGTCTCCTTGACACGCTTGAACTCTTCACCTAGAGCTGAGCAGTGTGTGTAAATTTCAACTCCGTAAAGCAGAGGTTAAATGCAGAATGCCCACTCATATGCATGTATCATTGTGTCAGAAAAGGGAATCTCAGATATGATCATGATTGCAAAGGTAGAAGTGACAATTTAGAACACTCTGATGTGATTGCTTGTCAAAGTTTTTGGTTTTTAGTAGTAATTCATCTGACACCTGAAAACCTTTTGTGGGTGACCACGAATTCTGTCAGGATCAGCCGTTTCTCGCTTAAAATATGCTATCTGCCATAAAATTGGTTATTTTAAAGTATATGCCAAATGTGTTAAAATCGTGAATTTACTCATATTCTGGCGGCCTAAAATGGCAAGAAGGAGAGTGGAAAATTGCTGACCAGCCATGTTCTCAAGGCTGGGGCTCAGCTGTTTCTCATTTGTTACACATGTGTATATATGCTCATTACTGATACATGTACACAAGTTTGCTCATTACTGACACATGTAGACAAGTTTGCTTGTTACTGATACATGTACACAAGTTTGCTCATTACTGATATATGTACACACATTTGCTCCTTACTGATACATGTATACACGTTTGCTAACTACTGATACATGTATACGCGTTTGCTAATTACTGATACATGTACACAAGTTTGCTCATTACTAATACATGTACACAAGTTTGCTTGTTACTGATACATGTACACAAGTTTGCTTGTTACTGATACATGTACACAAGTTTGCTCATTACTGATACATGTACACACGTTTACTCATTACTGAAACATGTATACACGTTTGCTAATTAGTGATACATGTACACAACTTTTCTCATTACTGATACATGTACACAAGTTTGCTCATTACCGATACATGTACACAACTTTGCTCATTACTGATACATGTACACAACTTTGCTCATTACTAATACATGTACACAAGTTTGCTCATTACTGATACATGTACACACATTATTGATACATGTGCACAAGTTTGCTCATTACTGATACATGTACACACGTTTGCTCATTACTGATTCTTGTACACACGTTTGCTTATTAATGATACATGTACACATGTTTGCTCATTACTAATACATGTACACAAGTTTGCTCGTTACTGATACATGTACACAAGTTTGCTCATTACTGATACATGTACACGCGTTTGCTCATTACTGATACATGTACACAAGTTTGCTCATTACTGATACATGTACACAAGTTTGCTCATTACTGATACATGTACACAAGTTTGCTTGTTACTGACACATGTACACAAGTTTGCTCATTACTGATACATGTACACACGTTTGCTCGTTACTGATACATGTATACACGTTTGTTCATTACTGATACATGTATACACGTTTGCTAACTACTGATACATGTACACAAGTTTGCTCATTACTGATACATGTACACAAGTTTGCTCATTACTGATACATGTACACAAGTTTGCTTGTTACTGATACATGTACACAAGTTTGCTCATTACTGATACATGTACACACGTTTACTCATTACTGAAACATGTATACACGTTTGCTAATTAGTGATACATGTACACAACTTTTCTCATTACTGATACATGTACACAAGTTTGCTCATTACCGATACATGTACACAAGTTTGCTCATTACTGATACATGTACACACGTTTGCTCATTATTAATACATGTACACAAGTTTGCTCATTACTGATACATGTACACACGTTTGCCCATTACTGATACATGTACACACATTATTGATACATGTGCACAAGTTTGCTCATTACTGATACATGTACACACGTTTGCTCATTAGTGATACATGTACACACGTTTGCTTATTAATGATACATGTACACGCATTTGCTTGTTACTGATACATGTACACAAGTTTGCTCATTACTGATACATGTACACAAGTTTGCTCATTACTGATACATGTACACAAGTTTGCTTGTTACTGATACATGTACACAAGTTTGCTCATTACTGATACATGTACACACGTTTACTCATTACTGAAACATGTATACACGTTTGCTAATTAGTGATACATGTACACAACTTTTCTCATTACTGATACATGTACACAAGTTTGCTCATTACCGATACATGTACACAACTTTGCTCATTACTGATACATGTACACAACTTTGCTCATTACTAATACATGTACACAAGTTTGCTCATTACTGATACATGTACACACATTATTGATACATGTGCACAAGTTTGCTCATTACTGATACATGTACACACGTTTGCTCATTACTGATTCTTGTACACACGTTTGCTTATTAATGATACATGTACACAAGTTTGCTCATTACTAATACATGTACACAAGTTTGCTCGTTACTGATACATGTACACAAGTTTGCTCATTACTGATACATGTACACGCGTTTGCTCATTACTGATACATGTACACAAGTTTGCTCATTACTGATACATGTACACAAGTTTGCTCATTACTGATACATGTACACAAGTTTGCTTGTTACTGACACATGTACACAAGTTTGCTCATTACTGATACATGTACACACGTTTGCTCGTTACTGATACATGTATACACGTTTGCTAATTACTGATACATGTACACAAGTTTGCTCATTACTGATACATGTACACAAGTTTGCTCATTACTGATACATGTACACAAGTTTGCTTGTTACTGATACATGTACACAAGTTTGCTCATTACTGATACATGTACACACGTTTACTCATTACTGAAACATGTATACACGTTTGCTAATTAGTGATACATGTACACAACTTTTCTCATTACTGATACATGTACACAAGTTTGCTCATTACCGATACATGTACACATTTTTGCTCATTACTGATACATGTACACACGTTTGCTCATTACTAATACATGTACACAAGTTTGCTCATTACTGATACATGTACACACGTTTGCCCATTACTGATACATGTACACACGTTTGCTTATTAATGATACATGTACACGCATTTGCTTGTTACTGATACATGTACACAAGTTTGCTCATTACTGATACATGTACACAAGTTTGCTCATTACTAATACATGTACACAAGTTTGCTTGTTACTGATACATGTACACAAGTTTGCTCATTACTGATACATGTACACACGTTTACTCATTACTGAAACATGTATACACGTTTGCTAATTAGTGATACATGTACACAACTTTTCTCATTACTGATACATGTACACAAGTTTGCTCATTACCGATACATGTACACACGTTTGCTCATTACTGGTACATGTACACGCATTTGCTCATTACTGATACATGTACACACATTTGCTCATTACTGATACATGTACACACGTTTGCTCATTACTGATACATGTACACACATTTGCTCGTTACTGATAGATGTACACACGTTTGCTCATTACTGATATATGTACACAAGTTTTGTTTACGTATATATATTTTTTTTTTGTCAGAGATGAGTCATCGATCACCAGAATTCCTCAAGATCATCACAAGAGCAGAATCCAGTGTGCGATCATTGTTGTAAGCCTGTTTAATACCCAGAACTGTGCAACAATGTAACATGTCATGCTCAGGTGTCAGTATGAGCTTGGTGTCGTGCCTGGTGTCATGCCTGGTGTCTGTATACTGTAACTACCCTAATTCTTAAATCTTTTCATTGACCTCTGCAACCAATATTTTGAAACATTCTGGGAGAACTAAGGGGTGTAGAAAAATAACTAGGAAAATCTGAAAATTCACTGAGAAATGTGCTTTATTGGCTGAAAAGGTTGAAGATTTACAGTACTACCAATAATAGTTTAACATCACCTAGGAGGTACCTGTATTTCATGTATATCAGTGTGGAATTTAGAACAAAAGTTGGCAGTGTTTATCCCAAACTTTTAAGGTGATGTTGTGACTGCCTAAAAAAATTTTGTAAAATTCAATTCTATTGGGGATTTTTGAGAGCTTCATTAGTTTGGGAGCACCAACAGTTTGGGACTCCAAATGTTCTCTGCAGCTAGAATGGCTCTAAATGTGGACCTTTAAATAGTGTGATTTTGGGATGAAAATACTTCATCATTTTTAAAAATTTCACATTTTTTAAATTTGATCTGTAACCATATTAATTTATTTTGGGGCAGTGTGGTTAAAACTTCAATTATTGGAATCAGTCAGATATTTTGCTGTTACAGAGATGTTCCAGAGAACTATCACATAATCTTCGTCCAGGGAGGAGGCACAGGACAGTTTTCTGCTGCGCCCTTAAACCTGATGAACCTTAAATCCCATCAAAAGGCCGACTATTTTGTGACGGGAACGTGGTCTGCTAAGGCAGCCAAGGAGGCGGAAAAATACGGCACAGTGAATCTTGTCCTCCCCAAGACACAGACCTACTCAGGTGAGTTTTTAATGTGAAATTTTGCTTTTTTAGATGATTTATTTATCCACTTGATTGGTGTTTACTTATACGACGACAGCCAGCATGATGGTAGGAGGAAACCAGGCAGAGCCAAGGGGAAACTCATGACCATTGCTTTGAAAGACTTCGGGGTGTATAGCTACATGTACAGACATTGTGATTATGATGTAACTCATTTGTCCATTAGCGTGTAACTCATTTGTCCATTAGTATGTAACTCAGTTGTCCATTAGCGTGTAACTCAGTTATCCATTAGCGTGTAACTCAGTTGTCCATTAGTATGTAATTCCTTTTGTCCATTAGCGTGTAGTTCAGTTGTCCATGAGAACGTAACTCATTTGCCCATTAGCGTGTAACTCAGTTGTCCATTAGCGTGTAACTCAGTTGTCCATTAGCGTGTAACTCAGTTGTCCATTAGTACATAACTCAGTTGCCCATTAGTATGTAACTCAGTTGTCCATTATTATGTAACTCATTTTGTCCATTAGCGTGTAGTTCAGTTGTCCGTGAGAACGTAACTCATTTGCCCATTTGTATTTAACTCAGTTGCCCATTAGTATGTAACTCAGTTGCCCATTAGCATGTAACTCAGTTGTTTAATAGCGTGCAACTCAGTTGTCCATTAGCGTGTAACTCAGTTGTCCATTAGTACATAACTCAGTTGCCCATTAGTATGTAACTCAAGTTGTCCATTATTATGTAACTCATTTTGTCCATTAGCTTGTAGTTCAGTTGTCCGTGAGAACGTATCTCATTTGCCCATTTGTATTTAACTCAGTTGCCCATTAGTATGTAACTCAGTTGCCCATTAGCGTGTAACTCAGTTGTTTAATAGCGTGCAACTCAGTTGTCCATTAGCATGTAACCTATTATGTTTTATAGTAAGGCAACACCAATTTGGTTTTTGTGTTTTACGGCAGAGTCGACGCTAAAAACATCCAAAACAGGAATAGAAATAAAAACGAAAATCCATCTTTTCAGTCTACCTGATTTTAGTGTGTTTTTCCCTTTTTCGTGAGGCTTTCCGAAAAAATATTACAGGTAAATATGTTTTTAATGGGAGCAATTTCTGGGACAGTCCTCACCTCCCACAGGTTAGAAGATTTTGAAGTTTTTTTTTATTTTTATTGCTCTTCTCTGACATTGAAGTTTCACTCTTTCCATTAACATTAATACTTAAAATTCTTTTATGGAACTAGCAGATTATTCCTTACAAAAACATTAATCATAAAACTGAGACACCTCTCCCGTATCCCTACCCATGCATCTTACATGTCTCCCACACTGACATCAGGTAATCAGACTTGTCATCAGTATGAACTCTTGACCTCTGACCTCATGTAGTAGATCTCGGCAGATAGTGATACCTAACACCACTCTCCATGTCTTCATGTAAAGCTTACACTGTTTATGTGCGGGTGTTGACAATGTGCAGATGTCAATGTGTTTATGTACATGTAGTATAAGATATAAACACTCTGGGTGTCCAAAGTAAATAAACAGATCTACAAGTAAATCTTCAAAAAAAAAAAAATAAATAAATAAAATTAAGTACGTGAGAAGGTCTTTCAGCAACCTGCTCATGGTCATGGGTTTCCCATGGGCTGTCATTGTATAAGTGAAATATTCTTGAATATCCTGCTGGAGTTGTCTGAGGCAGAGCACATGGGAAACCAATGACCATCCGCAGGTTGCTGACAGACCTTCCCACGTACGGCAGGTGAAAATCAAATAAATAAATGAATAAAAATCTCAAAATTGCAATTGACCCAATGGAAGTTGGATCATGTCCAGACCAACCTGCTAATGTATATATTCATCTAATCATTATGCTTGGAGAATAGTTTCTCCAAAACATTTCTTCTTACTGTTCACACCAACGATAGTTAAATGGTTTCAAGGAAGGTATAATTTTTATATCAACATTCTATTTTTCCTCAGGATTGTGTGACGAGTCGGAATGGAAGCTGGACCCAGAGGCCTCTTATGTCTATTACTGCGCTAATGAAACAGTGCATGGTGAGCCATTTGTCTCTCTTTGGTGATGGTTTACTGTGCTAATGAGTCAGTTGTCTCTGTTTGGTGATGGTTTACTGTGATAATGAAACTGTACATGGTGTGTCAATTGTCTCTCTTTGGTGATGGTTTACTGTGATAATGAAACTGTACATAGTGAGTCATTTGTCTCTCTTTGGTGATGGTTTACTGTGCTAATGAAACAGTGCATGGTGAGTCAATTGTCTCTGTTTGGTGATGGTTTACTGTGCTAATGAAGCAGTACATGGTGAGTCAATTGTCTCTGTTTGGTGATGGTTTACTGTGCTAATGAAGCAGTACATGGTGAGTCAATTGTCTCTGTTTGGTGATGGTTTACTGTGCTAATGAAACCCTACATGGTGAGTCAATTGTCTCTCTTCGGTGATGCTTAACGGTGCTAATGAAACCCTAATTGGTGAGTCAATTGTCTCTTCTCGGTGATGGTTTACTGTGATAATGAAACAGTACATGGTGAGTCAATTGTCTCTCTTTGGTGATGGTTTACTGTGCTAATGAAGCAGTACATGGTGAGTCAATTGTCTCTGTTTGGTGATGGTTTACTGTGCTAATGAAACAGTACATGGTGAGTCAATTGTCTCTGTTTGGTGATGGTTTACTGTGCTAATGAAACAGTGCATGGTGAGTCAATTGTCTCTCTTTGGTGATGGTTTACTGTGATAATGAAACTACATAGTGAGTCATTTGTCTCTCTTTGGTGATGGTTTACTGTGCTAATGAAACAGTACATGGTGTTTCAATTGTCTCTCTTTGGTGATGGTTTACTGTGCCAATCAAACAGGGCATGGTCATCCAGCTGCGCCACCCCCCACCTCCATTACCACCCCCCACCCCAACTCCCCTTCTTTCCTTTTGCCTTTTGGTGCTGGTTTTCTGAGCTAATGAAACAGCGTTTTTGTTTTCACCAGGAGTTGAGTTTCCATTTGTCCCGGACACCAAAGGAATTCCAATAGTGTGTGACATGTCTTCAAATATGCTGTCCCGTCCAGTTGACGTGTCCAAGGTAAATTACCCTACAACCATATGCTGTGGTTGGGCAGGCACAACCTACCTGGTTCAGCGTGTTGTTACAGTGAAAAAGCACTAATGGTTTCCACCCACCATAATGCTGGCCGCCATCATATAAGTGAAATATTCTTGAGTACGGCATAAAACACCAATCAAATAAATAGAAAGTACTAATAATATATCAGAAAGAGGGCAGGCCTGCTTTTAGGTGAAAGTGATGTGAAATTATTAAAATTGTCCTAAATATTCAAGTTGAATTGGAAGTATCTCATACATTCATGTAAATACACAAGCAGTTTACCTGTAACTGGACAATATCACATTTGTATTTGTTGTTTAGTTTGGAGTCATCATTGCTGGTGCACAGAAGAACATTGGTTGTGCTGGAGCAACAGTTGTGATTGTCAGGGATGACCTGATAGGACATGCCATGAAAACCTGCCCGTCCATCCTGGATTATAAAGTACAGACTGGAAACAAATCATTGTATAACACTCCACCTACATACAGGTATGGAAAGAGTTATCTGCCTTTGTAGAGTTCTGTCCCTTGAATCTTGTAATTTTTATGATAGCCTCTGTTGATCTCAGTTAATTAAGTTTTTTCAAGATTTTAAATATTTCACATGTGGAGAACTTTGATGTATGCAAGCTGTGGCTTCTTTATGATAGTTAACTCTCTCTCATTTAAAGAAAATACCAATTGTCAGATTGTGGAAGTACCCCAAAATGTGTGAAAAACAGGAAATTTTTTCCCCCCAGTATATACATCATGAGCTTAGTTTTTGACTGGATTGCCAAGCATGGAGGTGTAAAGGCCATGTACGAGCACTCCCTGAAGAAATCGCGCGCTCTTTATGAAGTCATTGACAAGTCCAACGGATTTTACTGGTAAGGGCATGTGACTTGAAACTTACCTCATGTATATCATATTGTTTTTTATTTTATTACATTATGAATTGACCTTATCAGTCTGTCACAGAGCTGCTTCGGTAACGGTTATGAAAGTTGTACACATTTTCTCTACCACTAGGGCAAAGGCTGTTGAAAAGAGCAAAATGCCTTTTCATATCCGAGTACTTGCAGAACTGTTTCACTGGAGAATTTAAAATCTAGCTCATATTATTTTATTATTTTATTGAATATGTTTATTGCATGTATGTTCACAAGCCCAGTTACACATTCAGTATAATATAGTAACTCTGGCCAGGTGCACATACCTCACTGATATACAACAGTGTACAGTTATTCATAATGAGCATACATATATGTATACCAGCATGATCCATTGTCTTCTGCTGGCTTCCTCTCTGCCTGTAAGTGGGAAGGTCTGTCAGCAACTTGCAGATGGTCGTGAGTTTCCCCCGGGGTCTGTTCGGTTTCCTCCCACCATAATGCTGGCCACCGTCGTATAGGTGAAATATTCGTGAGTGCGGCGTAAAACACAAATCAAATAAATATACATGTAAATAAATAAATTCATTGCCTTCGTAAGTTCAAAGTCTTTGATCATGTTTATATATGTATTTCAGTTATGTCATCATGTATATCACATGTATGAACAATTGTAGAATCTTGCTTTTCAGATCATATTTGTTGACAATCATATGTGTCTCCATTATTAACACCAAGCTTGATAGCATGGTGTGTTATACACTGTATCATGGCAAATCTTGATGTTTCTGGAACTCTTATTTTTATGGTTTTTCAAAGTTATTTTTGGGTTCGCAGGAATTTTCAATTCTTATTGAGCAATGCAATTTGAAGAAAAGTATGGTTACAGATAATTTCTGTATTTATTTGATTGGTGTTTTACGCCGTACTCAAGAATATTTCACTTATACAACGGCAACCAGCGATATGGTGGGAGGAAATCAGGCAGGGTCTGGTGAAAACCCATGAATTTCTTATTTTAAGCCTCACTGCCTAGCAATATTGTTGAAGGAAAAAGTTTTGACTCTTTCATTCCTGCAATACAGTTCTCCAGTCGACCCACAGTATCGCAGCCGCATGAATATCCCGTTCCGGATTGGTGGAATTGGAGGAGATGAGGCTCTAGAGGATAAGTTCATAGAGGAGGCCAAGAAGCTAAAGATGATCTCATTGAAAGGGCACAGGTGAGATATATTACATGTATTATACCTGTATTTATGTACAGAGCTTCCGCCATTTGCAGCGATCTGAAAGGCCAGAGTTTTCAAGGGGTAGGCAAGCACTGGATCTTTGCCTGTTGCCTCTGACAGATGAATAGCTGAAATAGCTGAAATACAAGTTCTTCAGGACGTGTAACAGCCCCTAGAAAAATGTTTATTGTAAAGAAAGGGGCAAAAAAAGGGTTTATCACTGCTGTCTATGACAGCTTTTGTCTCTGGAAATGGCAGTAAACATGTCTAGTTAGCTGAAATAACAAGTTCTTCAGGACGTGTAACAGCCCTAGAAAAATGTTTATTGTAAAGAAAGGGGCAAAAAAGGGGTTTATCACTGCTGTCTATCACAGCTTTTGTCTCTGGAAATGGCGGTAAAACATGTCTAGTTAGCTGAAATACAAGTTCTTCAGGACGTGTAACAGCCCCTAGAAAAATGTTTATTGTAAAGAAAGGGGCAAAAAAGGGGTTTATCACTGCTGTATATGACAGCTTTTATCTCTGGAAATGGCGGTAAAACATGTCTAGTTAGTTGAAATACAAGTTCTTCAGGACGTGTAACAGCCCTAGAAAAATGTTTATTGTAAAGAAAGGGGCAAAAAAAGGGTTTATCACTGCTGTCTATGACAGCTTTTATCTCTGGAAATGGCGGTAAAACATGTCTAGTTAGCTGAAATACAAGTTCTTCAGGACGTGTAACAGCCCCTAGAAAAATGTTTATTGTAAAGAAAGGGGCAAAAAAGGGGTTTATCACTGCTGTATATGACAGCTTTTGTCTCTGGAAATGGCGGTAAAACATGTCTAGTTAGCTGAAATACAAGTTCTTCAGGACGTGTAACAGCCCCTAGAAAAATGTTTATTGTAAAGAAAGGGGCAAAAAAGGGGTTTATCACTGCTGTCTATCACAGCTTTTATCTCTGGAAATGGCGGTAAAACATGTCTAGTTAGCTGAAATACAAGTTCTTCAGGACGTGTAACAGCCCCTAGAAAAATGTTTATTGTAAAGAAAGGGGCAAAAAAGGGGTTTATCACTGCTGTATATGACAGCTTTTATCTCTGGAAATGGCGGTAAAACATGTCTAGTTAGCTGAAATACAAGTTCTTCAGGACGTGTAACAGCCCCTAGAAAAATGTTTATTGTAAAGAAAGGGGCAAAAAAGGGGTTTATCACTGCTGTATATGACAGCTTTTGTCTCTGGAAATGGCGGTAAAACATGTCTAGTTAGCTGAAATACAAGTTCTTCAGGACGTGTAACAGCCCCTAGACCTTAGTCTGTTGAGTTGAGGCATTAGTTTAGCTGATCTTGTTCCCACTAATTTCTTGTATGTGACATTTTTGCCTTCCACACACATGCTTAAAATGTAATAGATATGTATGGTATCTCTCTAAAAAGAGTCCCATATAGTGTCCCATACTTACTTTGGTGACCAGGGGTCCTGTATTTATTTATTGATCTTTAAGGCTGTACTCGATAATTTTTTTAACTATCGAACTGCATTGTCACACTAACCACTTGGCCACAGTGGACCACCGTTTTCCTCTGTGGCCAAGTGGCTAGTGTGACAACGCAGCACAATGACTCAGGAGCCTCTCACTAATGCGGTTGCTGTGAGTTCAAGTCCAGATTAGACTAGTTTCCTCTCTGGTCATATGTGGGAAGGTCTGTCAGCAACCTGCAGATGGATATGGGTTCCCCCGGGCTCTACCTGGTTTCCTCCCATCATAATTCTGCTTACCCGTCTCATAATTTGAATATTCTTGGTTAAGCTAGGCTTAAAACACCATTCAGATAAATAAATAAATAAATAAATAAATAAATACAAGCACAATTTCAGATTGGAAACTCTCTACATGTACAAGACAAATGTATCATAAATGTGTTTTCAACTGTCTTGGAGCCATGAAGTGCTTATTGACCAGATGACCAGATAATCTACCTGTATATTAAAGGAAGTCATTTTACTCTTTTCATCAGAACGGTAGGAGGTATTCGGGTGTCGCTCTACAACGCTGTGACATATGACGAGACTCTGACATTGGTAGAGTTCATGAAGGAGTTCCAAAGCAGCCATCAGTAACCATGGTTACGAAGGAGATCAATACTAACTGATATCAGCCATGCTTACAAAGGGAGACAACCAGTGACTATCAATAACCATGACAATCATCAATGAACATCAGTGTACACCCGACATCCGATGCTGCCATCAGTAACAAAGGCAGTGTTCGTCAGCAACTGTGGCTACTCATGCCATCCAGCAGAAACGGATGTTCCACGGATATATATACATCATCATATTAGTGCATTCGTCATTTGCTTCTAAATGAGAAGAAAAATTGTCAACGCGATCTATATACCGAAACTTTAAATTTCTTTCCTTCTTTGTCTTTGTGTACATCTTTCCTGGGTATAAACTGTGTCAAAAGTCTGTGTGATTTAGAAGAAAAGTTGGGATAAATAGTATAGAGAATACTCTGTGAAGGTGGGGGCCACATTATCTAGTCATCCTAAAAAAAAAAGGCCACGCAAAAAAAAAAAATGTTTTAAGTTTCTTAATATTCAAGGTTTGTTTCGCAGATACCAGAAAACCTTAATTTAACAACTTCAAACAGACTGCAAACTTTTACAACCTTTCCGTGCTTTATGTAGTGGGCTTGTCACTTGAGTAGGTTGGGGGAGCTCTTTGCATATACTCCCAAAACTCCATGTTGATCCCAGTATGGGACATACTGGAGCCAGATCATTAGGATTACTGGTTACTGGTACCTTGATCACACGACTCTGGTCAGTACTTATGTTGACCTGTGTCGTGGCAAGGGGTGTATCTGACCGCTAGATATATAGTTACACTGCAGTCCGCATTTAAAACTTACATGCCATAATTAACTGGTCAAATCACTCTGTATCCTTCTTGACCACTCAGTGCTGGTAGAGAAAAGATAAGCTGACCAACGGAAACCTATGGAAGTGGGCATACGTACTCTGATACACACTACTACCTACAGGAAGTGGGCATACATACTCTGATACACACTACTCCCTACAGGAAGTGGGCGTACATACTCTGATACACACCACTACCTAGAGGAAGTGGGCGTACATACTCTGGTACACACCACTACCTACAGGAAGTGGGCGTGCATACTCTGGTACACACCACTACCTACAGGAAGTGGGCATACGTACTCTGATACACACTACTACCTACAGGAAGTGGGCGTACATACTCTGATACACACCCAGTACCTACAGGAAGTGGGCGTACATACTCTGATACACACAACTACCTACAGGAAGTGGGCGTACATACTCTGATACACACAACTACCTACAGGAAGTGGGCGTACATACTCTGATACACACCCAGTACCTACAGGAAGTGGGCGTACATACTCTGATACACACAACTACCTACAGGAAGTGGGCGTACATACTCTGATACACACCCAGTACCTACAAGAAGTGGGCGTACATACTCTGGTACACACCACTACCTACAGGAAGTGGGCGTACATACTCTGATACACACAACTACCTACAGGAAGTGGGCGTACATACTCTGGTACACACTACTACCTACAGGAAGTGGGCGTACATACTCTGATACACACTACTACCTACAGGAAGTGGGCGTACATACTCTGATACACACAACTACCTACAGGAAGTGGGCGTACATACTCTGATACACACCCAGTACCTACAGGAAGTGGGCGTACATACTCTGATACACACAACTACTTACAGGAAGTGGGCGTACATACTCTGATACACACCCAGTACCTACAGGAAGTGGGCGAACATACTCTGGTACACACCACTACCTACAGGAAGTGGGCGTACATACTCTGATACACACAACTACCTACAGGAAGTGGGCGTACATACTCTGATACACACCACTACCTACAGGAAGTGGGCGTACATACTCTGATACACACAACTACCTACAGGAAGTGGGCGTACATACTCTGATACACACCACTACCTACAGGAAGTGGGCGTACATACTCTGGTACACACCACTACCTACAGGAAGTGGGCGTACCTACTCTGGTACACACCACTACCTACAGGAAGTGGGCGTACATACTCTGATACACACCACTACCTACAGGAAGTGGGCGTACATACTCTGATACACACCACTACCTACAGGAAGCGGGCGCACATACTCTGGTACACACCACTACCTACAGGAAGTGGGCGTACATACTCTGCTACACACTACTACCTACAGGAAGTGAGCGTACATACTCTGATACACACTACTACCTACAGGAAGTGGGCGTACATACTCTGATACACACCACTACCTAGAGGAAGTGGGCGTACATACTCTGATACACACCACTACCTACAGGAAGTGGGCGTGCACACTCTGGTACACACCACTACCTACAGGAAGTGAGCGTACATACTCTGATACACACAACTACCTACAGGAAGTGGGCGTACATACTCTGATACACACCACTACCTACAGGAAGTGGGCGTACATACTCTGATACACACCACTACCTACAGGAAGTGGGCGTACATACTCTGATACACACCACTACCTACAGGAAGTGGGCATACGTACTGTGATACACACCACTACCTACAGGAAGTGGGCGTACATACCCTGATACACACCACTACCTACAGGAAGTGGGCGTACATACTCTGATACACACCACTACCTACAGGAAGTGGGCATACGTACTGTGATACACACCACTACCTACAGGAAGTGGGCGTACATACTCTGATACACACCACTACCTACAGGAAGTGGGCATACGTACTGTGATACACACCACTACCTACAGGAAGTGGGCGTACATACCCTGATACACATCATTGCCTACAGGAAGTGGGCGTACGTACTCTGATACCCACCACTACCTACAGGAAGTGAGCGTACATACTCTGATACACACCACTACCTACAGGAAGTGGGCGTATGTACTCTGATACACACTACTACCTACAGGAAGTGGGCGTACATACTCTGATACACACCACTACCTAGAGGAAGTGGGCGTACATACTCTGATACACACCACTACCTACAGGAAGTGGGCGTGCACACTCTGGTACACACCACTACCTACAGGAAGTGAGCGTACATACTCTGATACACACAACTACCTACAGGAAGTGGGCGTACATACTCTGATACACACCACTACCTACAGGAAGTGGGCGTACATACTCTGATACACACCACTACCTACAGGAAGTGGGCGTACATACTCTGATACACACCACTACCTACAGGAAGTGGGCATACGTACTGTGATACACACCACTACCTACAGGAAGTGGGCGTACATACCCTGATACACACCACTACCTACAGGAAGTGGGCGTACATACTCTGATACACACCACTACCTACAGGAAGTGGGCATACGTACTGTGATACACACCACTACCTACAGGAAGTGGGCGTACATACTCTGATACACACCACTACCTACAGGAAGTGGGCATACGTACTGTGATACACACCACTACCTACAGGAAGTGGGCGTACATACCCTGATACACATCATTGCCTACAGGAAGTGGGCGTACGTACTCTGATACCCACCACTACCTACAGGAAGTGGGCATACGTACTGTGATACACACCACTACCTACAGGAAGTGGGCGTACATACTGTGATACACACCACTACCTACAGGAAGTGGGCGTACATACCCTGATACACATCATTGCCTACAGGAAGTGGGCGTACGTACTCTGATACCCACCACTACCTACAGGAAGTGAGCGTACATACTCTGATACACACCACTACCTACAGGAAGTGGGCGTATGTACTCTGATACACACTACTACCTACAGGAAGTGGGCGTACATACTCTGATACACACCACTACCTAGAGGAAGTGGGCGTACATACTCTGATACACACCACTACCTACAGGAAGTGGGCGTGCACACTCTGGTACACACCACTACCTACAGGAAGTGAGCGTACATACTCTGATACACACAACTACCTACAGGAAGTGGGCGTACATACTCTGATACACACCACTACCTACAGGAAGTGGGCGTACATACTCTGATACACACCACTACCTACAGGAAGTGGGCGTACATACTCTGATACACACCACTACCTACAGGAAGTGGGCGTACATACCCTGATACACACCACTACCTACAGGAAGTGGGCGTACATACTCTGATACACACCACTACCTACAGGAAGTGGGCATACGTACTGTGATACACACCACTACCTACAGGAAGTGGGCGTACATACTCTGATACACACCACTACCTACAGGAAGTGGGCATACGTACTGTGATACACACCACTACCTACAGGAAGTGGGCGTACATACCCTGATACACATCATTGCCTACAGGAAGTGGGCGTACGTACTCTGATACCCACCACTACCTACAGGAAGTGAGCGTACATACTCTGATACACACCACTACCTACAGGAAGTGGGCGTATGTACTCTGATACACACTACTATTTACAGGAAGTGGGCGTACATACTCTGATACACACCACTACCTACAGGAAGCGGGCGTGCATACTCTGGTACATACCACTACCTACAGGAAGCGGGCGTGCATACTCTGGTACACATCACTACCTACAGGAAGTGGCGTGCATACTCTGGTACACACTACTACCTACAGGAAGTGGGCGTACATACTCTGGTACACACCACTACGTACAGGAAGTGGGCGTGCATACTCTGATACACACTACTACCCACAGGAAGTAGACGGACATACTCTGATACACACTACTTCCTACAGGAAGTGGGCGTACATACTCTGGTACATACCACTACCTACAGGAAGTGGGCGTACATACTCTGGTACACACTACTACCTACAGGCAGTGGGCGTACATACTCTGATATACACCACTACCTACAGGAAGTGGGCGTACATACTCTGATATACACTACTACCTACAGGAAGCGGGCGTGCATACTCTGATATACACTACTACCTAGAGGAAGTGGGTGTACGTACTCTGATATACACCACTACCTACAGGAAGTGGGAGTACATACTCTGATACACACCACTACCTACAGGAAGTGGGCGTACGTACTCTGATACACACCACTACCTACAGGAAGTGGGTGTACGTACTCTGATACACACTACTACCTAGAGGAAGTGGGTGTACGTACTCTGATACACACTACTACCTAGAGGAAGTGGGTGTACGTACTCTGATACACACTACTACCTACAGGAAGTGGGCGTACATACTCTGATACACACTACTACCCACAGGAAGTAGACGGACATACTCTGATACACACTACTACCTACAGGAAGTGGGCGTACATACTCTGGTACATACCACTACCTACAGGAAGTGGGCGTACATACTCTGGTACACACTACTACCTACAGGCAGTGGGCGTACATACTCTGATATACACCACTACCTACAGGAAGTGGGCGTACATACTCTGATATACACTACTACCTACAGGAAGCGGGCGTGCATACTCTGATATACACTACTACCTAGAGGAAGTGGGTGTACATACTCTGATATACACCACTACCTACAGGAAGTGGGAGTACATACTCTGATACACACCACTACCTACAGGAAGTGGGCGTACGTACTCTGATACACACCACTACCTACAGGAAGTGGGTGTACGTACTCTGATACACACTACTACCTAGAGGAAGTGGGTGTACGTACTCTGATACACACTACTACCTACAGGAAGTGGGCGTGCATACTCTGATATACACTACTACCTAGAGGAAGTGGGCGTACATACTCTGATACACACTACTACCTACAGGAAGTGGGTGTACATACTCTGATATACACTACTACCTACAGGAAGTAGGCGTACATACTCTGATACACACCACTACCTACAGGAAGTAGTCGTACATACTCTAATATACACAACTACCTACAGGAAGTGGGCGTACATACTCTGATACACATTACTACCTACAGGAAGTGGGCGTACATACTCTGATATACACTAGTAGCTACATGAATACAGATACTCAGTCGCAGTTCAAATCACACCGAAATTAATATAATTTCTACATGATGTTTTTGGGAATTTACATGATTTACTTTTCGTGTTCAGGAGTTCGCTGAAGCAAATATTTTAGCAAGAAGGTCCAGTTCATACAGTTATTGTTTAATCTGTACATAGGTCTGTGTGTATACATATGCTGTTATTTTACTGAAGCAAGTGTCCATGTCTGTCCATAGAAATTTGGCTACGTCGGTATTTGTAAGCGATAATATTGTCAATGACGATGTGGCGTTAAGCCATAATTCATTCATTCTATATGGAGGAGATTGCATGGTTTACTCTGTGGATAAAATCAAACATCTGGCAGAATTTGTTATCTTGTGCAAGTATTTTATTTGTTTCTGGTAAATGAAAAATGTACCCCTCCCCCCCCAAAAAAAAATTTGTTTAAATATGTTATTAGTTTTGTTGAGTTCCGATTGTTACCAATTTTGTAGACCTGTGCGGGAGCCATTATTTTTCTTGTCAGTCACTTGGTTGTTCGGCCCTGGGACCGATTCCACAAAGTCATTTCTGATTTAAGTCGAAATTTTGAAATATGCATGTAGAGTTTATTTTGGGGCTGTATAAATTAAAGTTTTGACCACCTGATAAATGTGATCGGAGGACAAATGTGGATAAATTTCATTTTCTAGTACTGAAAACTTAGCGCTGTGAGGAGATTTTAAATTAAATCAGGAAAGGCTTTGTGGAATCTGCATCTGTTACCTAGACAACATTATTTACGAAAAATTTGATTCACGAATCTTAGTGAAAGTAGTGCCAGATAACTGACTGAAAACTTGTCAAACAAATTGGACTATTAAGCATATGGTCATAACATGTATCAGTTAAAATTAGAAGGTAATACTTCAGGTTACCAACATGTTCCCTGAAACACGTCATGTTATTGTATTGTAAAGATGACACAACAACGCAAACTTTTGGAGTATTACTTTAACGTCCCCATGTTACTCACCTTGAAAAAGAGGCGCTACTTCTACGTTTGACCTAAGTGAGTGAAGTTACCATAACGTGGTAATCAAGTATATCGCTTAATAATGACAAGATGTGTAAGTCATAATAATGTGTTGTGATCGGTTTAGTGGACGTCCATATCTTATGTTTAAAAGTTTGGCTATGTTTTATATAGCCTCAAGAAACGTAAATTTGATGTTCTTCCGTTTTGTGGTTCTTGATTTTTTGTGTAAATGCACCACGCATTTTTTCGTTCAGAATGTATGTTCTTACTGCATTCTCAAAATGTATTCTGTTAAATTTAACCGGAAGCCGGTTGTCTGATTGATACTAGAATGGATTCTCCTGTAGCAGCACATTTGATCGGCCATTGCATACAGCAGATTATTCTATTAAACATAGCATACACACATTGTGCGAATCAACATGAAGATTTTACTAGATCAGTAGGACATTGCGTTGGATACGACACAGTATTATGTTATAATCGCAGAATACGTGGTGTCCTTGATGGGAATACGTATCGGGAGCGCTTGACGGCTGCAGTGACGGTAATGGAAAGATGTTCTTGATGGGAATACATATCGGGAGCGCTTGAAGGATGCAGTGACGGTAATGGAAAGATGTTCGGAGCGGTAATGGACATGATGTCCTTTAATGGGAATATGTATTGGGGGCGCTTGAAGGATGCAGTGATGCGGTAATGGAAGGATGCTGGGAGCGGTAAAGCTCGATGTGCCGGTAATTGAAATGCATATAGGTAGAGCCAAAGGAAGCCAGGTAGACTACGTAATGTATATACCTGTATATGACAGTGACTGTTGGGGAATATATATGGGGAGAGCTGAAAGACGAGGGGTGAATGAAAGCTATTATGCAGGAAATATTGCTGGGCTTGGGACTGCAGCCTTGAGGTTCAGTGACCTGCTGGATGCATTTTACATGGATTGTATAGCAAATATGAGATATGCAAATACATTTTTATGAATTATAGACTCATACTTCAATAGTCAAAACGTCTCACTGAAGAACTAGACGCTCACATAAACATAGCCTCTACCATATAATGGCGAATCCCTACCTGGGATTTCTGTACGCTCTATATAATGATTCCTCAAAGAGGCCTAATTGATAGAATTTTATTGTTTCCGTGTTAACTAAAGCGAGTCATTAACATAAAAGGCAACGAAGTTTTCAGCTGCATGACCCCAGGTGTCCCCTTTGTCGTTGGTTTCACCCGGGTCTGTTTTCCACAAACTAAAATGCTGGCCGGCATGGTATAAGTGAAATATTCCTGAGAACGGCGTAAAAACCCTAATATAATACGTAGCCAGAAGTTCATGTATGCGGGAATAGCATGTATTTGCCCTGAAGAAACAGTCCGCCAAGGCTATCAATAAGCATGTAGCAAAACCACAGACTCCGTATTGTTCAGTTAATATGTACTTTTTTATTTAAACACAAAGCAATAAGTTACACGTGAATGCCTTGGAGACACCCGGAAAACGTATACAATTCATGAACAAATATTTATAAGCGAACAATTTCTAACAAGTACATGCATTGCATTCAAAGTCACCAATATTTAATGTTGAACGATGCCGACATTGTAATAGTTCTATATTTGTTCACATGACACTTACCATAAAATGTTTAACAAATAAATGGTAAATCAAAACTGCATTGGGTAGATGCGTTGTAAAGTCGTAAAATACATTTAGCACTTAAAATTGAGGTGCTATCCCTTGAAACAAGATTGTGTGATCTTTCTAAGGGTCATAGCTCTCAAGTAGACACTCGATAACACAGCTATATTCAACTATGTTCATCAATCTATCTATTTATTTGATTTTTACGCCGTACTCAAGAATATTTCGCTTGTACGAAGGCGATCAGCATAATGGTTGGGGTGTGGGGGGGGGGGGGGGAACCAAGTAGATCTCAAGGGAAACATACGTTGCTGCAAGAGCTCCCCAAGCTCAATCGGAGAGGAAACCAGCACGAACTCAAAGCGATCGCGTTGGTTGGAGGGTGCGGGGGTGGGAGTTGCTCCTGAGCGATTGTTCTACCCTAGCACGCTAAACACTCGGTCATGAGGGAGCCCGGTTATTCGTCATAGTGAGACAAGAAAATATACAAAGTTTAGTGTTATGAGTAAGTTACAAGTTGGAAACCTTATTTGTACAAGATTAGACGAGTACACGTCATTTAAAAGCACTCTGTCTGCACAAATCTACGGGATTATGCGACTCGAATGTAGGCTGTGTGTAAAAATACCTGTAAATAATAGCATATGTGCCTGACTTCGCACCGGAATTCCATGTAGGCCTACACCAAAACCCAACTGCCAAGTAAATCGTTAGTTTTTCGACGAAGTCGTGGTAGGATATAGTCATGATAAAAATCACCGAGATCAGCTAATTGACAGTGCGCGATTTCTTGTACTACCTCAGACCAAAATATCTCCAAAGAAAATGTATTTGTGTATATAACACGAAGCCCAGGTACATATACATTTGCGGATAGCTTAGGATAATGGAACTTTGTATAAATGATCTTGTGTAAGTGAAGCTGGCCTTCGACGGCGTGTGAGGAGGATGAACGGATAGAGGGTGGAGGCGATGACAAAAAATGGCATGAAGTACACAAAAATAATTTGATTGAGGTATCTTCATTAATTAGCGCTGGATAGCAATGAGTACCTCATTCTGCTAAATAATCAGTGGGTGGGTAACCATTCACGGCTAAAATATAGCCAGGACAAAGCTGTGTACATTTCGGCCTTTATAATGGCGATTTGTGAGCAAATTGTAATGTAGCACACTACTAGAGAACATCGGTCAATCCAGCTTGGACCCGAATCGCCATTTCGTGGGAAAAGGCACAAATTGCGTCGTTTGACCAGTAATAAATACATATTCTTAGAGAAAATGGATTTTTGATTACGTCCTACACATCGTGATAATGAAATAATGTGAATTGTAACCAACCCAAACTCTTCACCCTCACCACACATTACCCTTGAAAAATGAAGCGAAATCCCCCAGCCAGACTGATTAATGAACGTCTATCCCAAGGTATCAGCAAGTCTGAACAGAGCCGGACTGAGCAACTGCCTGTCAGCGATGTTCAGCATGTTGTAAGATCTGGAGTAATAGATCACCGGCTTCTCTGACGTCACAGCACCAGCACGGAAACAGATAATGTCATCTTCGTCAAGCTTGAGACGGGCAAAGCGAACCTGGTGAAATATAGCAGAGGGAAAGAAAACAATCAGCACTAGACAAAAAAAAAACATTTTAAGTGAGTTACTTAATATAAATATAAAATACAAAACAAATATTGGTAATTTGACACAATTGTTCATATTACGCCCTGAATACGCATGAGAAACTCCATTATGGTTCTTGTTACAATTTTCAGTTTCATGGTGAACTTGTTGAGGAAGGCCGAACCCTCAGTGTGCATGTTTAAAAAATCCATTGGCGTCGAAACTAGATATTCGTACGTAATACAACCATCATACACTGTCAACACTAATGGGCATTCCAGGTCAATTTGCAAAAGACCAGTGTTAAAATAACGTTCAACATAAACCATCAAAGAAATAAGAAAGCCTTTAAAGTACGGAATTATGACGGATTCATGTAATGAAGAGATTGATTTTTCTAATGATACCGAAAAGTTGATCAGTATCCAAAAAGATTTAGTCCAGTTCCGAGGAAAACATTTGGAGGAAGCCATTGTGCAGATTCGAACATGGTTCCAAAAGATTTCATTTAATGGGTACCGTGTATAACAAACATCTTCAAGAATAAAATCTATGGTATTTCGGAACCATGCTTCAAATACAGATGTAAATGGGTAGCCTATTACTGGAATATCCTCGAAAACGAAATCTTTTGTTTCATTGTTACCATGGAAATTGGATATTATTTACAAAAACAGGTCATAAATCAGATTATCACGACATTTATCATTTTACCATTCTTTCTAAAGGATGGAACTGGAGTAGCTTACAGAAAAAACATGGCTATGATGTTGATGATGAGAAAGTGCAACGTGACCGGTGTCCTAGGTCGACAACATAGTATCTGTACTTACTCGTGTCTCCTTGACAATGATAGCTAATATCCGTGGAGGGTTGGAGAAATACGGTGGTACATCATCCCTACACAGGGCGACCAGCATATCAGTTGCTACCTCATCTGTCAGGAAGAGAAGGGATACAGAGGTACAGTTCATGTAATACATGATACGAAGTCCCGCTTCTCGACGTGAATTTTGCTCAAAATGATAGGACTGACACGTGAATAAGAGTCTATAGGATAACCTGTAAGTCAGATAGAACAAGGCTCGCTTTAAGCGCGTAATTTCGTATTTCATGAATTTCACGCCAAGACAAAGGTTACATTCTCAAAAGTATGTGCACCTCAACGAGGTATATACACCACTAGCTTACATCAAAGCGTGTCTTGTTTGTATTTAATCGCTTTGCAGGTATCTCACATGTCACTTGCCAGAAGCACATGGTTGCCTCCGGACACTCCGGTTTTCCTCCACTCAGAAAACTAACCACAGTCGTATAATTTGGAAATAAATCTTAAGCACGCCATTCAAGTACTTGTTTCTCTCTGATTGATGCTAAGACTGGAATATAAGACAATGGCCAGGCTTGTGGATGTGTGAAACCGGGAAGATTGAGAAGGGAACAGTCGCACCTCAACAGGTTCTCAACAATCTTTCCCATTATCAAAATTTAGAAGTTAAACTGTATACTTCCCCTGGATTGTTTAAACCTGTAGTGATATCGATTGAGGCCGTGGTCATGTTACAGATGTCACAACACTCCTTATCAATGTGGCCTCAGTGGCAGTAGTTATAACATTAAAACCATACTGATATCGATTGAGATCGTGGTGATGTAGTAGGGTTGATCCTTGCTTTAAGTTAAAAAACACTAGAAAAGGACAAAATAATAGTTGCAATTAGATTTGAAGTTGTGATTTTTATTGACAACAGGACGTATTTCACCGGTTACGTGTGGCCATTTGCCAAATAAAACACTGTCGTCGTTGCTTGGATTTACTCACCTTTTAAAGAACGCCTAAGATCTGCGTCCATTGAATCTGATGAGAAATTAGATGTTTTGGCGGTCAGATAACAAAGTTCAGAACAGACAGTGGCGAGCTGACCACAGTTATCACATGGGTGACTCTCTCGTGTTGGACACTGCGTTTCCAACTTTAAATCGGCGAAAGCCTCTCGTTTCACTGGAGTGTTTCTGTTTTGGCATCTGTCGTTGTTGTTGTTCCTGTGATTATTGTTCGCGTTGTTGCTGTATACCTAGATGTGGAAAATAATCAAATTATGCTTGTGCAAGTAGCTGGTTTACGAACATATTTGCGACGTTTTCATTTGTGTCCAAACTGTATATTCTGAAACCCGTAAACAAATAATGTGCTCACGATGAGCAATATGTTAACTATAAAATCCAATCCCAGATCAAATGTCTAATCTGCAATTAGGTTTTTAATCAGACTGACGCAGATATTGTTATGAATACCAAAGTATGTAAAAATTCGCGAAATGGGCTTTGGATCACTTATCTCGGCCGTAAAGGAAAAGGAAGACATAAGAAACAAACAGGAACCGCAAAGAGTTAGTCTACATTGTACCTTGATTATGATAACGGGTTGGTTGTTTCTGGTACAGACGAAATCTGGCGCCCCGACAAGTTCTTGTTTGTTGATAACAGCTCTGCCTCCAAACATAGTCCCTTCCCTGGAGACAATCCGAGGACAACAGCTGAATATTTCTATTTTTATTTATGTATAGATCTATGTGATTGTTTAACCCCATACTCAAGTATTTTTCAGTCATAAGATGGTGGAGAGTTTTATGGATGAAGGAAACCGGAGTGCTTTTCTTTTATCATAAATTCAATGACAGCACCATTTTCTCTGAGAACTACACAACCATGTGTTGGAATACATCTTCATGGAGAAGATGTTGAAATACACGTATACAGAAACTAACAACTGATATATCCACCATCAGCCTGCGTATGGTCGTGGGCATCCCCCGGCCAACGTCATATAAGTGAAATATTCTTGAGTAGTGTACGGCGGTAGTGTACGGCGTAAAATACGAATCAAATAAACAAATAAACCACTGATGTAACAATGTAACCCTTAGAAATATCTGCCTCACTTCAAGCGTAGCTGATGCATTTCGGCGAAGGATCTGAAGACTTCTGCGTAGACCTTTGCTGGAACCGTTGTTGTTGTTGTGGTAGGTTTGGACATCTGCCTCAGGTGAGCGACCAAAGTCGCCAGGTTCTCCGTGAAGGCTATGAAGGCCGTCTGAGAACGAACTCTGAAACACAGTTAAGTCTATAGCACTGATCTGTATGTCAGAAATAGTAGACATAGGACCAAGGAGTTTAGACTTATTTTGCCTGAAGTATAGTACGTATAACCAGTAAGTATTACTGGGTCTGCAGCAGTACCGTTACAACCAGCAAATATCATTTGGCTCTGTAGTAGCACTACAGAGAAATACTACTTGTGTGGAGAAGCGGTAGTACAACCGGCAAATAGTATTTGTTTCTGGAGTATTACAACCAGTAAATATTATTCGGGTCTGGAGTATTACAACCAGTAAATATTATTTGGGTCTGGAGTATTACAACCAGTAAATATTATTTGGGTCTGGAGTATTATAACCAGTAAATATTATTTGGGTCTGGAGTATTACAACCAGCAAATATTTGGCTCTCGGGTAGTACAGCCAGTAGCTATTATTTGTGGACGAAGTAGTACAACCAGCAATATTATTTCGGTCTGGAACAGTACAACCCGCAAATATAGTAAGTGGACTGAGCAGTACAATCAGCAAATATTATCTGTGTCTGAAGTAGTGCAACCAGTAACATTATTTGTGGTGGGAGTGTAGTACAACCCGCAAATCATATGTGTTTGGAGTAGAACAACCAGCAAGTAGTATTTGTGACTGAATTGTGTAGCAAGTATTGTGTGGGGATAGATTAGAACAGGTGGAAACTTTCATTGTTTTGGTCTGGTGAAGTACAACCAGTAAATGTGTATATGGGGTTGACGTGGAACAAGAAGTACTATTTGAATGTGAATATGTGTGCTTAGGGTTTAACGTCGTAATTTGTCAGTCATATGACGCCTAGGAGTCATTAGGTGTATGTGCATATACTGTGTCTTCTTGTGACAGGGTCCATGTCACCAAAGTGCAGCTTATACTGACGCCGGGCCGACCTAACCTTTCAATGCTGAGCGCAAAGCAAGACAGCAACAAGTACCACTTTTAAAGTCTTTGGTCTGACACGACTCGGGTACGTGCTACTTGAGGCCAGAGTAACAGAACTCCAGACTCAGTAATACTTACTGGCAATAACGTACTATTTTTGTCAGGAATTATATAAACCAATAGGTATTATTTTTGTCTAGAGTAGCACAACTGGTAATGACAATTTGGGTCTTAAATGGTACAACCAGCAAGTATTATTTGGGTCTGAAATGGTACAGCCAGCAAGTATTATTTGGGTCTGAAATGGTACAGCCAGCAAGTATTATTTGGGTCTGAAGTGGTACAGCCAGCAAGTATTATTTGGGTCTGAAGTGGTACAGCCAGCAAGTATTATTTGGGTCTGAAGTGGTACAGCCAGCAAGTATTATTTGGGTCTGAAATGGTACAACCAGCGGGTATTATCTGGGCCTGAATTGATACAAGAAGTATTATTTAGATCTGGAGTAGTATTGATGGGCAAAGGTTATCTAGGCCTGAAGTAGAATAACCGATAAATTCTCCATGTGTCTGGAGTACAACAACAATTAACAAGTACTGCGAGTATAGAGTAGCCCAACCATCCAGCAAGAACTGTTTGAGTGCGGAGTGGTATATCATAAACCGACGAATATGATTCATATTTGGAATGGTACAACCAGTAACTTATCTGGCATGGTACAACCAGTAACTTATCTGGGTCTCGGACAAATGACAAACTAACTTACATCACCCTGCATTCATCTTTAATTTAACTGATCCCGGATATTAAAGTCAAGGTGCGAGATATGGAACGGGTAATTTGAGTATTTACATGACCATTTTGAATAAAACCACAACCGAGGTAAATTGTCAAGAGGCTGTATTTTCCCCGGTTACGTGTGACCATTTGCCAATTATCACACTGCCATCGCTGCCCTGGTTTTACTTGCTATGCTGTAGGTCTTATGTAATGTCTGAGCATATGCCAACAATCACACTGTCGTCACTGCCCTGGGTCTAGAGTATAATATAACCAGCAAGTGTTATTTGTGTCTGGAGTATAATATAACCAGCAAGTGTTATTTGTGTCTGGAGTATAATATAACCAGCAAGTGTTATTTGTGTCTGGAGTATAATATAACCAGCAAGTGTTATTTGTGTCTGGAGTATAATATAACCAGCAAGTGTTATTTGTGTCTGGAGTATAATATAACCAGCAAGTGTTATTTGGGTCTGGAGTAGTACAGACAGTAAGTATTATTTGTAGACGAAGTAGTACAACCAGCAATATTATTTCGGTCTGGAATAGTACAACCCGCAAATATTGTAAGTGGTCGGAGCAGTACAATCAGCAAATATTATCTGTGTCTGAAGTAGTGCAACTAGTAACATTATTTGTGGTGGAAGTTTAGTACAACCCGCAAATCATATGTGTTTGGAGTAGTACAACCCGCAAATAGTATTTGTGACTGAATTGTGTAGCAAGTATTGTGTGGGGCTAAATTAGAATAGGTGGAAAGTTCTGGTGAAGTACAACCAGTAAATGTGTATATGGGGTTGACGTGGAACAAGAAGTACTATTTGAATTTGAATATGTGTGCTTAGGGTTTAACGTCGTAATTTGTCAGTCACATGACGCCTAGGAGTCATTAGGTGTGTGTATATATACTGTGTCTTCTTGTGACTTCTTTATCAGCAAGTATTATTTGTGCCTTGAGTATAATATAACCAGCAAGTATTATTTGTGCCTGGAGTATAATATAACCAGCAAGTATTATTTGTGCCTGGAGTATAATATAACCAGCAAGTATTATTTGTGCCTGGAGTATAATATAACCAGCAAGTATTATTTGTGCCTGGAGTATAATATAACCAGCAAGCATTATTTGTGCCTGGAGTATAATATAACCAGCAAGCATTATTTGTGCCTGGAGTATAATATAACCAGCAAGTATTATTTGTGCCTGGAGTATAATATAACCAGAAAGTATTGTTGGTATCTGGATTATAACCAGCAAGTATGTAATACTACTAGCTAACTGTGGCTCTCTAACGAGTACTCACACAATCAGCGGTAATTTATGGGCCACCCGTCTCTCCTGATCTTGGGCCACTTTCAGTAGAATATCCACAACCCTGTCGTAGTTACGGCTCGCGTTGCCAGGACTCCCGTAGCACATGTGTTTCTTCTCAAACTCCAGATGGCCCTCTATGTTGAAATGTATATTCCCCAGCACGTTTTGTTTCAACATGTTAATATGTGTCCTAATTACGGGTGTTCTTATGTCGTACAGCGTGTTGGGGGCGAAAAATATCAGGATTTCGTTGATGTCACGTCCAGGTGGCTTCTGAACAGCCTCAAACCGAAACTGAAAGTGTTGAAGTTTTTCCGCCATTGCTGTAGCGTGAAGACTGGTACCTTCGACTACCCCGAAAAGATTGTCCGACATACTTAAATCTACATGTGCCTGTTGGATTGACAGCTTTTATGAAAGATGTTACCTTGGTAGGCATAAACCGGCGAAGCCCCATAGAGATGTACTAAATAAGTCTTATATAGCGTCTGTGCATGCATTTTGGTCAACACGGTGGCGGGAACGGTGTATTTCACCAATCGGAGCTGTCCATATTCGGAACAACAACTGCTTGTTTGGGAAAAATCGCGTGTCCCGCAAAGTCCGCGTACACAGCTATGAAAAGAATTCGCTGAGGGATCTGCGAGAAAACCACTTGTCACAAACAGGTAATACCTGTCCTGACCAAACATCATTGTGCACCTGTACAGACCCACGTGCACGAGGATGTAAACACACCCAGTCCACGAGGCATTGGAATTCCACATGAATAAATACAAGCTTTTGAACTCTTCTGTTACCTTGAGAGCGACCAAGCCATACAACGATGCCTGTCCGTCCTCCCCCCACCCTCCCTCAAATCTCCTGTTCTGCACGCCTGGAGTAATTACATTGTGTAAATGAGTACGGTTACACACATAAAGTAGGTTGGAATGTTACATAACCGGATTGTAATAGTGAAAACAAT